>NW_022473758.1:15000-35846 GCF_009769535.1 Thamnophis elegans | reverse complement strand
TTTTCTTCTCATCCTTTTTACTCTCCTCATTCCCTTCCTTTCTTCCTTTCTTCCTTTCTGTCTTTTTCTCTTTTTTCTTTCTTTCCCTTCCCTTTCTGCCCTTACTCCTTCCTTTCTCTCTTTCTTTCTCTTTCTTCCTTTCCTTCCCTTTGCACCTTCCCTCCTTCCTTCTTCCTTTTTCCTTTCTTTCTTTCCCTCCTTCCATCCTTCCTTCCTTTAATTTCTTTCTTTCCTTCTTTTTCCTTCTCTCCCACTCCTTTCTTTTCCTTTCCTCCTACTTCCTTCCCTCCCTCTTTCCTTCCTGTCTTTCTCTCCCCCCTTCCCTCCCCTCCCTTCCTCCTTCCTCCCTTTCCCTCTCTGTTTCTTTCTCTTTTTTCTTTCTCTTTTTCTTCCTCTTTTTTCCTTTCCTTCCCATAGCTCCTTCTCTCCTCCCTCCTTCCTTTTGTCTTTCTTTCTTTCCCTCCTTCCCATTCTTCCTTCCTTTCCTTTGTTTTTTTCTTTTCTTCTTTTTTCTTCTCTCCCACTGCCTTTCTTTTTTCCCCTATAATCTCTCAACAAACCTCACGGATTCCACAGAACATTGCTTGAAAGAGCCTGGCCTCGAATTTTGGGCAGGAGGGGGACATGGCCAACACACGCACAGGAATTTTCTTGAGTATGTGTTCTCAAGCAATTACACCTCCTTCAAAATTGGGTCTCTCATTTCCAAAGTGAAAGTGATGAAATTTGTAGCATGGGCTATGTTTGTGATGGGAACACCCATGCCAAATTAGTTGGTGTGATGTTGTAGAAAGGTGTTTGTCAGGAATTACAATCAAAAGTTAAATTACTAGTCTTTAGTGAAAGATAAAAGGCAGTTGTTGGGACAAGTCCATTAGTAAATACAGCTCACCAACGCTCATAATGACTCAAGATGAGTAACTGGGCAGTAATGTGGCAGAATGGACAAATTAATATTTCTTTTGATCTTCCAGATTTCTCCATTCCTCCAAGATGCTCCGATTGGGGCATTAAAGTTGTCCTAAATCGCTAGGTTAAGGTTCCCCTCGCACATATGTGCTAGTCGTACCCAACTCTAGGGGGCGGTTCTCATCTCCGTTTCAAAGCATCCACCCCCTCCGATCGATGTGCAGGGAACCGAGTGAAGAACCGCGGGAGCTGACTGCTGTTGCGGGTGGCGAATAGATCGATCACCGGCACGCCAAATCTGTTCACAATGTCCTGCAAGATTGAAGGGTGCAGTTGCCACTCGGCATTGCCCAGAACCTCACGCCTGAGCCAGTCTGCCTGCACGTTTGCCACCCCTGAAATATGCTCCGCGGTGAGAGAGAGCAAGTTCCTCTCGGCCCAGAGTCCCAACCTCATGGCTTCGTCCATGAGGAGCGTGATTTGGTACCCCCTTGGCAGTTGATGTGCGCCTTTGCAAACACATTGTCTGTTAACATAAGCACATGTTTGCCCGCCGCCCATGGAAGGAAATGGCGGAGAGCCAGATGAACCGCCCTCAACTCCAGCCAGTTTATATTGTGGGAGCGATCCACCTGGTCCCACTGGCCTTGTGCTACCTGTGTCTAAAGGGTTGCCAACACTGTCCGAAGACGTCTCCATGGTCATGTGGCCGGCATGACTAAACGACGAAGGCGCACGGAACACTGTTCCCTTCCCACCAAAGGTGTTTCCTATTTTTCTCCTTGCATTTTTACGTGCTTTCAAACTGCTAGGTTGGCAGAAGCTGGGACAAGTCACGGGAGCTCACTCCGTTATACAGTGCTAGGGATTCAAACCGCCAAACTGCCAACCTTTCTGATCAACAAGCTTAGCCACTGAGCCAGCACGTCCCAATAAATCACTAGGATCACTCTTTTTGAAGCAGAACTAAAACTAATATTTCCTTCGTATCTATGGAGATTCTCACTCATCCACATCATGGTTGTCCCAAATGTATTCTTGTTCAAAACACAACTGGATTTTCTTGGTTTTTCCCTGAAGATGTTTTGATTCCCATCCCAGAAGCTTCTTCAGTTCTGACTGAATGGTGGAGGATGGAAGGGTTTATATTCCTTGCAGTGCTCTGGTCATTAGTAGTCTCTCTGAGAGTCGTTCAGGCCATTTGGTGGTGGTTGATCTGTCCCCTCAGGGTCACCTGAATACTGCAAATGGGTGTGGAACCAAGAAGGCCTCAACAGCTGCACTGATTCAATAAACAATTGTGGCAAGAGAGGCCGTAAAATGAGGCAAAACTCACTTCATAATTGTCTCACTTAGCAATGCAAATTTTGAGCTCAATTGTCGTTACAATCCAAGGACTTCACTTCACTTTACCAATTTAATATGGCTACCTATGTCGGTTTTTTAGGGGATGCGGTGGCTCAGTGGCTAAGACGCTGACTTCATTGATGAGAAAAGTTGGCAGTTTGGCGGTATGAATCCCTAGCGCCCCATAACGGAGTGAGCTCCAATGACTTGTCCCAGCTTCTGCCAACCTAGCAGTTCGAAAGCATGTAAAAATGCAAGTAGAAAAATAGGAACCACCTTTGGTGGGAAGGGAACAGCGTTCCGTGCGCCGTTGGCATTGAGTCATGCCGGCCACATGAACACGGAGAAGTCTTTGGACAGCGCTGGCTCTTCAGCTTTGAAATGGATATGACCACCACCCCCTAGAGTCAGGAATGTGTGCGAGGGGAACCTTTACCTTTAATTTAACTTTGATTGGCTACCATAGAAATATTATAACTGCTTCAGCTGCTGAGAAGAACGCTAGCAGCTAATTTACTACATCAATTTTGTCCTTTTTATTCATATTGTAACGTCATGAAGGTGCGTTAAATGTATGTATGTATGTATGTATGTATGTGTGTAATACATATATATATATATATATATATATATATATATATATATATATATATTCGTAGATTTTGTAGATTTTTGTAGATTTCATAGTTTTCATCTATGATTTTATATATATATATATATATATATATATATATATATATATATATATATATATATATATATAATATAATATAATATAATAATATAATTATTATATATATAATCATCTATATATATATATATATATATAAGATTTTTACAACCCCTGGTAAGCCCCAATTATGGGAGGAAGCTAACTGCTTCCATCATCTGTCAATCGGCTCATCACAAGAGTCCATCACGACAGAAACCCAATATTTTTACTGTTGCCTTTGTTATATTTGTGGTTTTTTTTGTGATTTTTTTTATCAGCACAAATAAAAAAAAATCATATATATATATACACACACACACACACACACACACATAAACATACATACGTACATACATACATACATACACACACATACACACACATACATACACATACATACACATACATACACATTTAATGCAGCTTCTTGATGTTACAATATGAATATATGTATAGTGTCTCTGTTTAAATGCTTCACGCTGAAGGTTTATATCATGAGGCCTTGTCATTTTCATGTCATAATAACCTTAGAATGAATAGGTGTCAGTCTGAAAACATGCTTTGCATTCGTCTTTTTAAAAAATCACAGCATTCTCCACATACTGTCAAAGGCAGTTGGACAAAGGTCTTTAAAAATGCATCTTAAAATAGATCTTAATTCCATAGAATGGAAGAGAATCTGTGTTTGCAGCCTCAGTGGGAGTCTAGCTTATTATGTGAAGGGTTACAATATATTTCGGAATGTTGATGTTTAATGAAAGGGAAATGAGAACTTTTCTTTTTCTGTTCCTTTGCTCTCTGTGTGTGTGTGTGTGTGTGTGTGTGTGTGTGCGTGTGTGTGTGTGTGTGTGTTCGTTCCAGCATAACTCTGGAACGCTTCAAGCAATTTCAACCAAATTTGGTGCACAGATGACTTACTCTCTGGAGAAAAATACTGTGGGGGTAAGACATCCCTAACACCCCTCGGGGTGTGAGTGCTGTTAAGATGCAGCCTGTTGTGCCTTTAAATAGCTTCTACTGTACTGCCGTAAAATGGCTTCTTTTGTACAGCGCAGTGGAGTTGCCATGGTAACAGCTTCACGATACTCCCCAAGTGGGTTCCCTCTGATAAGGGGGAAAATCCAACATTACAAATTATGTTTGGTCCAGACATTTCCCCCCCTATAAATAAATACCCGGGCAACAGCGGGTTGTCGGGTAATTTTTCATAAAGAAGAAATAACGCAGGCCAAAGATTTACCACGTAGCAGGAAGACAATTATGATTTTTAGCTTTTAAACAAAACAACAACAGTTGCAGCCTTTCCATTGTAAAGAGGAGAGGCTTAATTATCTCTTCTTTCCCAGCTCTCAGTACAGGTTATATGGAAATTCCTTTTGGATCTGATAAATGCAATTTTGTACTAGTCTGCAAGTGGCATGTCATTACTCCATAATCTCTCGGCATTTATTTACTAATAAACCTCATTAATTCACTACATAATTAAACAGCAGTTACTTGGCATCAGAGACGTTTTCTGTATAAATTGCAGTCGGTTTTCAAACTCTTCCAAATTCCATCAGCTAAAAAGTAGTAGATTTTCACTTTTCCTAGCTCAGGATGCCTGAGGGGCCACAAGAGAATAGAATAACAGAGTTGGAAGGGACCTTGGAGGTCTTCTAGTCCAACCCCCTGCTTAGGCAACATTTGAGACAAAAGGTTGTCCAATCTTTTTTTTAAAAAAAAACTTCCAGTGTTGGAGCATTCACAACTGCTGGAGGCAAATTGTTCCACTGATTAATTGTTCTCACTGCCAGGAAATTTCTCCTCAGTTCTAAGTTGCTTCTCTCCTTGATTAGTTTCCACCCATTGCTTCTTGTCCTGCCCTCAGGTGCCTTGGAGAATAGTTTGACTCCCTCTTCTTTGTGGCAGCCCCTGAGATATTGGAACACGGCTATCATGTCTCCCCTAGTCCTTCTTTTCATTAAACTAGACATTCCCAGTTCCTGCAACCGTTCTTCATATGTTTTAGCCTTAATAGAATAAGAGTTGGAAGGGACCTTGGAGGTCTTCTAGTCCAACCCCCTGCCAAGGCAGGAAACCCTACACCGTTTCAGACAAATGGTTATCCAACATCTTCTTAAAGACTTCCAGTGTTGGGGCATTCACAACTTCTGGAGGCAACTTCTGTTCCACTGATTAATTGTTCTCACTGTCAGGCAATTTATCCTTGGTTCTAAGTTGCTTCTCTCCTTAATTAGTTTCCACCCATTGCTTCTTGTTCTACCCTCAGTTGCCTTGGGAAATAGCTTGACTTCCTCTTCTTTGTGGCAGCCCCTGAGATATTGGAAGACTGCTATCATGTCTCCCCTAGTCCTTCTCTTCATTAAACTAGACAGACCCAGTATGATAACTGTTGTGACTCAGCAGATGTCTTCTGTGGATCTTTTCAGGATGCAAGATTAACACTGCAGCTGGGGCTCGTGAGTGGCGTGTTTTGGGGATAAAAGGACGGATGGTGCCACGCCCTGGTTGCAGGAGTCAACGTTCCTTGGTTCGTTCAACATTGATTGATCATCAGTCGTGGTTTATGTAATATACACTTGGAGAAGTGCTTTGTTTCCTGTAACCCTGATTCAAGGCTACACTTGGAGAAGTGCATTGCTTGTAAGAGTTGTTTTGTATTCTGTTATCTGCTTGAAAGAGACTTTATTTCTGTTTATTTTTGGGCTCGCAGCCAGTCCGAGCCGAGAACTGATAAAGAGAGTTCCTTTTAAGTTTGTCTGCCTGCCGTTTGTTAACAAGCCAAGAAGGTGGGACAGAACTGGATGAAAATGAGTTACATTTAAGTCTGGACTTATAAGAATCAAGATAGAAAGAGTACAGGAAGTTCTTGACATACAACAGTCCATTTTAGTGACCGTTCAAATTTACAACGGCACTGGAAAAAATGACTTATTGTCATTTGTTTTTCATACTTATGACTGTTGCATGGTCCCATGATCAAAATATGAATCTTTCCTGCTTCTCTTCGGGTATCTTCTAACTCCTTTTATTGTGTTTCTTTGATCTAATTATTTCCTTTAGGGGATCCCTGAAGTTTCTAAATTAGCAACATGGTTATTAAGTGAATCTGTCTTCCCCATTGACTTTGCTTGTCAGAAGGTCGCAAAAGGAGACCCCGGGGGCACTGAAGCCGTCATAAATACGAGTCAGTTGCCAACACCTGGATTTTAATCATGTGACCACAGAGAGGCTGCAACAGTTGTTAAAAACCGATTACTGCAACGCGCTCTACATGGGGCTGCCCTTGAAGAGTGTTCGAAGACTTCAGTTAGTCCAGAATGCAGCCGCGCGAGCGATTGTGGGTGCACCTAGGTACACCCATGTTACACCTATCCTCCGCGAGCTGCACTGGCTGCCCATTGGTCTCCGGACCCGCTTCAAGGTGCTAGTCGTTACTTTTAAAGCCCTGCATGGCATCGGACCTGGGTACCTGAGAGACCGCCTCCTGCCAATTACCTCCCAAAGGCCGATTTGATCGCACAGACTTGGCCTTCTCCGGATTCCATCCGCCAGCCAATGCCGGCTGGCGACCCCCTGGGGGAGAGCCTTCTCTGTTGCAGCTCCGGCCCTCTGGAACGATCTCCCCATTGAGATCCGGACCCTTACTACCCTCCCGGCCTTCCGTAAAGCTACTAAGTCCTGGCTGCTCCGGCAGGCCTGGGGCTGTTGAAGTATCCAGCCCCACTTTAATTGTGTATGTTGTTGTATTTTAAATTGTTGTTTTGTCTTATTTATCCCCCTCCCCTTTTTATTGTAAGCCGCCCGGAGTCTTCCGGGAATGGGCAGCGTACAAACCTAATAAACCAAACTAACTAAACTAAACTAAACTAAACTAAACTAAAAACTGCCCTAAGTCTCTTTGGCAGCGGTTGCAACTTCAAAAAGTCACTAAGCGAATAGTTATAAGTCGAGGACGACCTATAGAGTGGTTTAATTCGAGCTAGGACATTGTCCCGACTTAATGAGGACTGGAAAGCTTATTTGACTTATAGCAGGAAACTGGGGGAAATGACGTTATAATATCTGGTTTTATGATTAGAATAAAAATAGATGATTAGAAATGGTATAACTGTAGAACAAGAAGTTAATTTTGAGAGACGCGGTGGCTCAGTAGCTAAGATGCAGAGCTTGTCCATCAGAAAGGTCGGCAGTTCTGCAGTTCGAATCCCTAACGCCGCATAACGGAGTGAGCTCCCGTAACTTGTCCCAGATTCTGCCAACCTAGCAGTTCGAAAGTATGTAAAAAAGGCAAGTAGAAAAATAGGAACCACCTTTGGTGGGAAGATAACAGCATTCTGTGTGTCTTCGGTGTTTAGTCTTGCCGACCACATGACCACGGAGGCGTCTTCGGATAGCGCTGGCTCTTCGGCTTTGAAACGCCCCCTAGAGTTGGGAACAACTAGCACATATGCGCAAAGGGAACCTTTACCTTAAGAAGTTAATTTACCTGCATTCTTGCTACAGATGTAAAGGAACAGAGTTCCTTCATGATCATTTTATTTTATTTTATTTTATTCATCTCTGCACGTTTGTCTTTGTTTTCTTCTTTCTTTTTCCCTTACAAATATTAGCTCTTGTTAGTTTTAATTCTGTTTTAAATTCTAATAATTCTTTTTTTTTTAAAGAAAGAAATAGCAATAGAATATTAATAGAATATTGCCGAGTTTTCGCGTTCTGAATCTCGACATTTAATTCCACTGTCTAAAATAAATATGATTTATGGTCAACAATGCTATGCTCATCATTTCTATCCATTAGCAAACTGGATACCGTGGAAGGTTTTTGACTGTTTATGGGCAACGTCCTGCAGGGTTTTAAACCACAAGCTATTAACTTCATGGAAGAGAAAGACCAAAAAAAAATAACTTCCCCACACCCTTCATTTCCCTTATACCTGCAGTCAACACAAGGATCAGGCATTTTTCCCATGAGAATTTCCCAAGGCGGGAGGCCATTAAAATTCTTTAAGAAAAATAAAGTGCTCCAAAATATTCCTTTCCTTTGGTAAGAATTTTTTTTAAAAAAAAAAATCAAAAGCATTTTTCATCCTGTCACAATGACCTATATTTCCTTTCTTTGAAGCCCAGCTGATTGGTACAGCCGAGTGGATCGCAATGTCTCAGCTGTTTCACTCACTGGGGCTGCAGAAAAAATTAAGATTTAATGCTGATTTCGAATGTGATGTGCGTTGTTACATCGGTGGAATCCCACCACTGGTTTAGAGGAAGCATGGTTTAGTTTAGTTTAGTTTAGTTTTGGTTTATTTGTATGCCGCCCTTCTCCAGGAGGGACTCAAGGCGGCGAACAACTCAAAGGGGAAAGGGAACATAAACAACAGTACACATAATTAAAATACACGAAAATCACACAGCCATACCAGTCGAGAGGGGAGGGGAACTCATCAACCCCAGGCCTGCCAGCACAGCCAGGTTTTGACGGCTTTCCGGAAGGCCTGGAGAGAGGTGAGGGTCCGGATCTCCGCGGGGAGTTCATTCCAAAGGGCCAGAGCTGCTACAGAGAAGGCCCTCCCCCGGGTAGTAGCCAGATGGCATTGGCATGTGGACGGAACCCGGAGGAGGCCGACCCTGTGCGATCTAATGGGTCTGTGGGAGGTAATTGGCATGGAATAAACTGGTATTCATTTGGGACCTAATCTGGCTCCCAATTTCTTGCGCCTGACAGAAAAGAGGAAGCATCACCTGGCGTCCTCCTTTCCCTCTCTATTCTGCTTGCATTGTGGCTAGAATAACACAAGCACCTGGGTTGGGACTGATTCTATTCCTTACTCAGAATATCCCTTTCACCGGCTCCGGAACGTCCTGCACCATTCGAGAGAGTGAAGTTATCCAAATGACTGGTGATTGATTGATTGACAGAGAAACAAACCGACAGGTTCTTGGCTGTTGTTCACCTCTCTCCCTCTCTTTTTGCCAGCTAATAATTTCTAATCTTTGCTGATTACAATAAATAAACATCAAGTTAGCTTTTTTGCCAGCTAAAGTGAACTCCAGGTGCTTCCTCGGATCTGAATATTGTTCGGCGTTTGGCTAAGGGAGCTGGCAGCAGAGTCGGAGAGTGAAGAGGCTGGGGAGGAACATGGACCAGTCCTGGAGTCTGGGGAAGGCTCTGATGAGGGCTCTGCATCGGACGCAGAGATGGGGCCAGGGCCATCTGGCGGTTCTCAGCTGCCTTCAGAACTAGACAGCTGTGAGGCAGAGGAACAGCTGGAGCCTGTTCCCAGTGTGCGCATGTGCAGAGGTGCCAGAGGAAAAGAACAGCTGGGAAATCAGGGTCGACTTGGGAGTAAAGCCACAGGTAGATGGTGATTGGCCCCTCCCATAGGAAATAAAGAGGAGCGAAATGGGCATGGGCTTTTGCAGGAAACAATTCGTCCGTTCGTTCGTTCGTCCATTTCAGGAGTGTGAAGATCTGTCCGTGAATCTCAGAGACTCTGTGCCCAGCCTTTCCTTGCACAGCACTGCATTTGGAAAATATTTACATGGCAGCTTTCCAAGCTAGATAAGGTCTGCGGTCATAAATTCACCTTTGAAAGACTGTTTACCAGGCCTTTACTGAATGTGAATGAGAGGAATTCACACTTGTTTAATAAAAGGGGTTTTGTCGGAACCAGGAATCTGCTTCGTGCTTTTGGGGGAAGCCGAGATCAGAACATTAGGCCCGAATTAAATGGGAAATTACTTTTGGCATTTTATAACAAGTTGCTTTTTTTTTTTTTTTAACAACAACCCAAACTTCCTTGGAAAAGATCTCCCACTCTTCCCAAGGCAAGATCTGCCCGAGGGTCCCAAACCTTCAACATCTTTCCCCCCCGCTTCCCACCCACCCCAAAGAATTCACCTGGAGCCATGCAGGAAAACAAACTCCCATAGAAACACACCCAATGTAGTTCCTTTGTTTTTCCCATGATTTTCCAGCTCTCCCTCCCCATCTCTCAGCTCCTGTCATTCTCCTCCAGTAATTGTGTCTCTTGGAATGTGTGTGTTTGTGTGTGTGTGTGTGTGAGTGTTGCTTTGTTTGTTTTCTCCCGAAATGATGCAATTTTAATTAATTTTAATTGCTTGATTCATTTAATGGAAGCGCTGCAGGGAGGTACAACAGCACCCACGAAATGGCGCGATTAACGCAAACGCTGCCAGGTGATCCAAGGAGGAGAAAGGAGAAGGCCGCCTTCTGAGTCACTTAGAGAAAAGAATTTTTTTTCCACGTTTTTCCCTTCCTCCCCAAGGAAGCACCGCCACAGTTCATCAGAAAGAGGTGTGGTTGCAAAAGCCACGCTGGGGAGGAAGCCGGGTGGGTTGAGATCCTTTCTCACTAGCTTTCCTTTTTACACAACTGTCTAATCTTGCTTGTGTAGGCTTCCATGTGCAAGGAAAGTGTTCTGGGCTCGAGGGTGGGAAGTGGCAAAAAAAATCAAGGGACTGGAAAGGATCCAACAGAGCAGAGTTATCGATGCTCACTTTTTTAACACAACGACAGCTCTCCAGTTCAGGACAGAAATATTCAGCCGGTTCTGACTGGTTCTGGCGAACCGGTTAGCAGAAATTTTGAGTAGTTCGAAGAACCAGCAAATAACACCTCTGGCTGGTTCTTCCCCAGAGGTGGGTTCCTACTGGTTCAGACTGGTTCGGCTGAGTAAGTAGTAACTGGGTCTGCCACGCCCCTGAACCGGTTCTATTGGTGGTGGCGCCATCTTGATTTTCGGTTCTGCACATGCGCAGTACAACCTTCATTGGAAAAAAATATTTTCCCCTTTTCTAATGTTGTGCGCATGCTCAGACCTTTATAGGTGCAAATGTGCATGTGGATGGAGTGCACGTTTGGCGTGCTTGTGAGCGAAGCAAAAAATTTTGCATGCCGAACCGGCAGTAATGCTGGCAGGATCCCACCCCTGCTCTGCCCCCATCTATTCTCTGCCTCCTGAGTCCCAGATGATCGGCATCCCAGTTGATTGGCTGTGACTTCTTCTGTTGCCCTACACAGAGCTGGAAAACAGGTTAGTGGGATGGGGAAGGAATGGGAATTTTGCAGTATCCTTCCCCTGGAGGGGGGAGGGAAGGGAGATTTTACAGTATCCTTCCCCTGGAGTGGGGAGGGAATGGAGATTTTACAGTATCCTTCCCCTGGAGTGGGGAGGGAATGGAGATTTTACAGTATCCTTCGCCTGGAGTGGGGAGGGAATGGAGATTTTACAGTATCCTTCCCCTGGAGTGGAGAGGGAATGGGGATTTTACAGTATCCTTCGCCTGGAGTGGGGAGGGAATGGAGATTTTACAGTATCCTTCCCCTGGAGTGGGGAGGGAAGGGAGATTTTACAGTATCCTTCGCCTGGAGTGGGGAGGGAATGGAGATTTTACAGTATCCTTCCCCTGGAGTGGAGAGGGAATGGGGATTTTACAGTATCCTTCGCCTGGAGTGGGGAGGGAATGGAGATTTTACAGTATCCTTCCCCTGGAGTGGGGAGGGAAGGGAGATTTTACAGTATCCTTCGCCTGGAGTGGGGAGGGAATGGAGATTTTACAGTATCCTTCCCCTGGAGTGGAGAGGGAATGGGGATTTTACAGTATCCTTCGCCTGGAGTGGGGAGGGAATGGAGATTTTACAGTATCCTTCGCCTGGAGTGGAGAGGGAATGGGGATTTCACAGTATCCTTCCCCTGGAGTGGGGAGGGAAGGGAGATTTTACAGTATCCTTCCCCTGGAGTGGAGAGGGAATGGGGATTTTACAGTATCCTTCGCCTGGAGTGGGGAGGGAATGGAGATTTTACAGTATCCTTCCCCTGGAGTGGGGAGGGAAGGGAGATTTTACAGTATCCTTCCCCTGGAGTGTGGAGGGAATGGAGATTTTACAGTATCCTTCCCCTGGAGTGGGGAGGGAAGTGAGATTTTACAGTATCCTTTCCCTGGAGTGGAGAGGGAATGGGGATTTTGCAGTAACCTTCCCCTGGAGTGGGCAGGGAGTGAGGTTTTACAGTATCCTTCCCTTGGAGTGGGGAGGGAATGTAGATTTTACAGTATCCTTCCCCTGGAGTGGAGAGGGAATGGGAATTTTGCAGTAACCTTCCCCTGGAGTGGGGAGGGAAGGGAGCTCTTACAGTATCCTTCCCCTGGAGTGGAGAGGGAATTGGGATTTTGCAGTATCCTTCCCCTGGAGTGGGCAGGGAATGGAGATTTTACAGTATCCTTTCCCTGGAGTAGGGAGGGAAGGGAGATTTTACTGTATTTTTCCCCTGCCACACCCACCAAGCCACACCCACCAAGCCACACCCACCAAGCCACACCCACAGAATCGGTAGTAAAAAAAATTGAATCCCACCACTGTTGTCCACCCCAAGGATAAAACACCCAGACAGAAACTGAGCAACGTGGTATGTGCAATACAATGCAGTGAACCATGTGCAGATCTCTGCATTGGGGAAACAAAACAACCACTTCATAAGCACATGGCATAACCTAGGAGAACAAACCCATCAGGACTAGATCCAGCAGTCCATCTGCATTTAAAAGACAAAGGCCACTCTTTTGAAAACAACGAAGTCCACATTTTGGACAGAGAGGATCACTGGCTTGAAAGAGGGGTCCAGGAGATCAGCTATGTCAAAATCGAACAGTCGTCTCTCAACAGAGGGGGCGGGGAATTCAACATCATCTCTCTCCAATCTACAGCACAGTCCTTTCAACAGTTCCCAGAAGGCTCCAAATCCATTTGCACCACTCAGAAGACTCCCAAGACACAGATAAACCTCCGGGTGGCCTCAACGACTCTTCGAAAGGATGCAAATGACCAGCTGTCTGCAAGGAGTATCAATCCTTCCATTCCCCACCATCCAGTCAGAGTGAAGAAGCTTCTCGGATGAGGAGCGAAACATCTTGAAAGAAAAACGCGAAAGTCTTGAGAGAAAAAAATACCTTTGGGACACTGTAACTCTTGTAGCACAGCGAGTTATCTCTGCGGCAAGTTGGACGTGGCGAGTTGGCCATGACGAATTGTCATAGACCCCTGGGAATTGAGGTCCACCCCCTCTAAAAGTGGCAAAGGTTAAACCCTAACCCTAACCCTGGCGTAAGCAATGGCATCGTTTTAGACCCAGGAAGCGCACTGTCTCTGT
Organism: Thamnophis elegans; assembly: GCF_009769535.1. Classification (NCBI taxonomy): domain Eukaryota; kingdom Metazoa; phylum Chordata; class Lepidosauria; order Squamata; family Natricidae; genus Thamnophis; species Thamnophis elegans. The sequence continues at coordinate 22,707 of NW_022473758.1, read as the reverse complement.
AGTAGCTCCTTCCCTGATGGTATTTCAAAGGGCTTTGACACCTGGCCCCTTGCCCAGGCTGTTGGCACGGGAAAACTGACACCCCTTTCTTCCGTTGTGTTCCCCTCTAGGTGTATTTTCTTGGCCCCTGTCGTCCTTTTGTCCCGCGCAGTTTTTTGTGGGGTTTTTCTTCTATTGTTCTTTGTTTGAAATGTTTTAACAACTGTCAGCTCCCCAGGGTTGCTGGGAGTCAGGTAAAATATATACTTCGTAAATCCTTGTTGATGGTTATTAAACTGGGTAGTTGGTCGGCTGAAACCCTCTATTTTTTAAAATGTTAATTTGATACCAAGAGCAAGAGCACTCCGACTTATATACCGCTTGACCGTGCTTTACAGCCAGGGGTGGGGTTCAAAAATTTTAGCAACCTGTTCTGTGCCCAGTTGCTTGGTGGGCGGTGGCCATGGCAGGTGTGGCCTACTCAGCCTCCTGCACCAGGGTGGAGGGGAGGATGTTTTCACCCTCCCCATACTCCGGAGGCTTTCCCCAAGTCTCCGGGAGGGTGAAAACAGCCTCCCCTGGGCTCCAGATGCCCTCCAGAAGCTGGAAACTGGTCCATTTCCAGACTTCCAGAACTTCCGGGATGTCTTGCGCTTATCTGGCATCCAAAACGGGCCGCGTGGAGACTCCTAGGAGGGGAAGGGTGGGTGGGGCCAGCCACTCATTGCAACTACCGGTTCGGCCAATCAGATGTAAAATTAGCATCCAGTTCGCCTGAACCAATTCAAACCGGCTGAATCCCACTCCTGTTTACATCCCTCTCTAAGTGATTGACGGAGTCAGCCTCTTGCCCCCAACAATCTGGGTCCTCATTTTACAGACCTCGGTAGGATGGAAGGCTGAGTCAGCCTTCAAAGTACCAACTGCAAAGATAAAAAGGAATTCAAAATAAAAAAGAAAGAAAGAAAAGATACAAAAAAAGAAAGAAAGTAGAAGAGAAAGGAGGGGGGAAATAAGACTATAATAAAGGGAAAGAAAAGAAACATGGAAAGAAATTACTTTCTCCTTACAAGGATAAACAATTTATTTTAATTTTAAAAAAAAGGTTGCAAAGCTTTAGTTAAAAAATACTCAACTGGTCTCTTTTTTCCCATATCTCATCTCTCATCTATAAACACATCCTTAAAACCTGGTTGCAATCCTGATCAGCAAAAATCCATTAGATTAAGGGCTATCAGAGATAATTGAACTTAATCAGAATCAAACTATATATCATTTGAGCAAGGCTTCAGCGTGAAAGGAGCATTTTTGATTTTCAGATGACAAACATCTTTCAAAATATTTATTAAAAGAACATGATAACAGAATAACAGAGTTGGAAGAGACCTTGGAGGTCTTCCTGGAGGACAATCCAGACATTCTGGATTCTTCATCACTGGGTTTTGTTTTTTTAAAGAACACACTGGACAGCCATTTGTCTGAAATGGTATAAGGCACTGATGACTAACCTTTTTGTTGTCATGTGCCAAAAGTACCCATAATGCAATGTGTGTGCAACATCCCCCCGCGCCCCAATCCCTGTGCATGTCCGTGTGATTCCCCCATGCTGCCTTTACACACACACCCCTGTGCATGTGCATTTGACACCCCACCATGCTCCCCCTACACACATGATCCCCCCTGCCCCCTGCACATGCACAGGTGACCCCTCGCTTCCCACACACACATGCACAACAGAGACCCAAAAATCATCTGGCCGGCAGGAGGCCCGCACGCATGTGTGATGGAGCTGAGCCCCCCTTGTGGAGAACTGCGAAGCTATTATCATGGCAACCCCACTGCGTTGTACAGTAGAAGCCATTTTACGGCAGTACAGTAGAAGCCATTTTACGGCAGTACAGTAGAAGCCATTTTAAGGCACAACAGGCTGTATCTTAAGAGAACACACATGCCGAGGGGTGTTAGCGGTGTCTTACCCCCGCAGTATTTGTTTCCCAGAGAGTAAGTCATCTGTGTACCAAGTTTGGTTGAAATAGCTCGAGGCGCGTGCGCATGCGCGCACACACTCACACACACACAGCCATTTTCATATATATGGAAGATGTACACTGAAGATGGCATATAATTTCATTGTATGAGGTGCGATGACAATAAACTAAATAAACTAAAAGTCTTCAGTTTTTTTTTTTATTATGTTCTGCAGATGCTGGTAGGATGCACTCTGAAATACTGAACATTTAGCATACGGTAAAGTCCCCGTTCAACAGTGGTAAGTTCCAACCAGTTTGGATAGGTTCAGCCGAACCAGTAGTAGCTTGGCGGCCTGAGTCGCTGGAACCTGCAATGATCCAGGCCTGCCACACCCCTGAACCAGTTCTCCTGGTGGCACTGTAGGCGCCACCATCTTGTTTTTTGCTTCTGCACATGCGCAGAGCAATTTTTATTGCTATGCGCATGTGCATACAGCATGCGCGCTAAGGGCCCACAAGCAAACCGACAGTAGTGACTGCCGTAACCCACCCCTGCCTTTCAAGCACACCAAGAGTCAGAAGAGGGTGAGACCTCTGTAATGCAGTGGTGAGTTGCAGGCAGTACACCCTGGTACTGGCATACTGGAGCCTGCCAGGAGCACCAGATACCTTTCTGGTACGGTGCTCCGGAGGGCCCACCTGCCCACCCGAGCTCCTTACCAGTGCTTTAAGCTTTTGGTTCTTCTGGGCACGCGCATGGCGCGTACGGCGCATATGGCGCCTGTGCGATGCTCCGTCGAGCAACTGGAGCATTGCGGAGGCTTGCGGAAGCGTCGCAGGCAAGTATGATGTGTGCGCGCACCATGTAGGTGACGCCAGGGCCGTGCCAACCGTACCAGTTGGAATGGAATCTGGAACCCACCACTGCTGTAATGGCATGCTTTTTTTAAAAAAAAAAAATCAAACGAAAGCAAGTATTTCAAAATCACACTTTTAAAGTCAAGAGCCAGATTATTATTATTGTTTTTTTTTAAAAAAAAAAAAAAAGTTGAAGCGCAGTAATTGTGCATTTTGGGGCTGGAACCATTCAGAGGTTCACTGAGTCACTGAACCGGCTGAAAGATGTATTTGTCTCATTTCTGAGTGCATTAATTGCCATCCAATTATATTAATCAAAATAATTGCTGTGACCCCCCCACGGCTAACAGTAAAGTTTCAATGGGCCTCTAGGTGATAAGCAGAATTCCTTGCCCAGCCTAACTACATTCTCTCCCCCCCCCCCGCTCGCCACCGCCCCCTACTCCCCTGGTTTTTGGAAACTTTTTAATGCAAGCTCACCTTTCCCGTAGCCAAAAATCTCATTCTTGGCTTTATAAGAGAAACATAACATGCATCAAAATATTTGTTTTACACAGCACTCCTTCGACAAAGTGGGAACGGCTTCCTAGGCCATGTATTACCTACGTGTTCTGACCGAGTCTTCCCCAGCAGCACGAAGCTGACTCCTCGTCCCGATAAACCCCTTTTATTTAATTTACAGTGAATTCCTCTTCAGCAAATTCTTTCCTCTCCCACAGTCTTTCAAGATAGTCCACAATTACTGACCTTTATCAGGCTTGGAGAGTGGCCAGGTCGATATCTTTCAGACGCCGTAATACTTGGCAAGAATGCAGGAATGAAACTAATTGTCTCCTGCAAACTCCACTCCCCTTTCGCTCCTCTTTTATTTCCTCTGGGAGGGACCATTCACTGTCCACATGTGGCTTTACTCCCAAGTGGACCCTTGTTCCTTAGCTGTTCCCTTTGCCTGGCAACTCTGCGCATGCGCACATTGGGAACAGGCTCCAGCTGTTCGTCTGCCTCACTGATGTCTGACTCCGAAGGCAGCTAACTGTCAGACAGCCCTGGCCCCCTCTCTGCCTCTAACACAGAGCCCTCATCAGAGCCTTCCCCAGACTCCAGGACTGGCCCAGGTTCCTCCCCAACCTCCTCACTGTCCGAATTTGCTCCAGCTCCGCTGGGCAGCGCCCAGGGCCGGATTTAGATGAAAAGAGGCCCTAGGCTATTCCACTTATGAGGCCCTTTCACCTCCCATTTTTAAGTTTGTAAATTACATGAGAGACAATAAAATACATCATGACTGTGATATATATCAATATATATCAATATATATAGCTGGCCTCCCGACGGAGGGCGGCTCTGCTCTGTGGCAAAGGCAGCGAGGCCAGCCGCCTCCCCTGCTGCGCTCAGCTGCCTGGCTCGGCCCCCTCGCCCTCATCTGCCTGGTGGGCTCCGCGTCGACGGGGCGGCTACTGGGAGCGCCTGCGCCTCTCGCCCGACCACCGGTGCCGGGAACGTAGGCGGGCTCCCGAACTGCCGCGACGCTGGAACGATCTTAACCAACACATTTTTATGTTTGTTTATTAGTCATATGCGTAGAATTTCTCCTTGTTTTCGGTTCAGTGTTTTAGTGTTCACTGTTTTTAGAATAGTGTAATTTTAATTTTGCTAACAATTTGAATGTAGGCCCCTCTTGATCTTGAGGCCCTAGGCTGAAGCCTAGTTAGCCTATAGGAAAATCCGGCCCTGGCAGCGGCGGGCCACAACAAACTGCCTGGATTTTCTGATTTCCCTGGTGTTTGACAGCTCTGGAAGAGGCAACTCTAAACCACAAATCAACCAAGTTTCATGCCGGCTGAGCATAACGTGTTATACAAATGTAGACAGGAAGCCTTTAGCCGACTTGGTTCAATATCTTGCGTCAAACCACCCGAGGTATGTGAGAATCCAGAAAAAGGGGTTAACTCGCGGCAGGCAGGTTGAACACGTTGTGTGAAACGCAAGCGTTGTCGCCCGAAGCCATCCGGGCCAAGAGTTGAATTTTATTTTATTTTCCCGTTACAGTTGCGTTTGATGTCCCTTAACTTAGCAATGCATTTGCTTTTCCTTGCCGTTCATGCTTGGCCACTCAAGCTTCCCAGCGCATTAAAAGCCAAGATACCCCGATGGAATAGGGAATTAGCTTCAGTGGGTTTACTTTCCCCTGTTGGAGGGAAACATTCTGTTGATTTGCTGGCAGGCTCCGGAAAGGAAATAAATGGAAATTTGTACGGAGGTTAATAAAGCAAAAGGCCGTGTAAAAAGGGCCAGAATGATAATTTTTCAAACCTGGCCATAGTACCAAGCTAAAGAGCACAATCAGGTGAACCAACCATAGGCAGCATGTCAGCAAAAGTGAGCCATTCAGCTGAAGGAAGGAAACATACAGAAAGCAGAATGATGGAATTATGCTTGCGGGGTTTGTCCCTCATGGACCAAATAGCTTTGAGTGCTTCTAGAGAGAAGGAGCAATTTTCTTTTCTGTGGATCCTCCCTCGCGCCCCCCATCATTAAATTCGGGGGCAACTAGGCCACTGTGATGCCTCTGAAAGGTCAGAATTTGAGCTGGAAGGGGTCTTGGAGGTCATTTAGCCTAACCCCCTCCTCGAGCAGGAGATCCTATACTATTTCAGACAAGTGACTGTACAGTCTCTTCTTATAAAGCCTCAGGTGATGGAGCATTCACAATTTCTGGAGACAAGTTGATCCACTAATTTAATTATCCTCGCTGTTATTTCTCCTTAGTTCTAGGTTGCTTCTCTCCTTGATTAGTTTCCACCCATTGCTTCTTGTCCTGCCTCCAGGTGATTTGGAGAATAGCTTGGCTCCCTCTTCTTTGTGGCAGCCCCTGGGATATTGGAACACTGCTATCGTGTCTCCCCTAGTCCTTCTTTTCATTAGGCTAGACATACCCAGTTCCTGCTACCGTTCAAAAATATGTTTTAGTCTCCAGGCCCGTAGTCATCTTTGTTGCTCTTCTCTGCACTCTTTCCAAAGTATCAACATCTTTTTTGTAACATGGTGACCAAAACTGGATTATTCTGATTCTCACCTTCTAACAATAGATAGATAGGTAGGTAGGTAGGTAGGTAGGTAGGTAGGTAGGTAGGTAGGTAGGTAGGTAGGTAGGTAGGTAGATAGGTAAGAAGGTAGGTAGGTAGGTAGGCAGGCAGGCAGGCAGGCAGGCAGGCAGGCAGGCAGGCAGGCAGGCAGAGACAGATGATGGATGGATGGATGGATGGATGGATGGATGGATGGATGGATGGATGGATGGATGGATGGATGGATAGATAGATAGATAGATAGATAGATAGATAGATAGATAGATAGATAGATAGATAGATAGATAGATAGATGATAGGTAGGTAGGTAGGTAGGTAGGCAGGCAGGCAGGCAGAGACAGATGATAGATAGATGGATGGATGGATGGATGGATGGATGGATGGATGGATGGATGGATGGATGGATGGATGGATAGATAGATAGATAGATAGATAGATAGATAGATAGATAGATAGATAGATGATAGGTAGGTAGGTAGGTAGGTAGGCAGGCAGGCAGGCAGGCAGAGACAGATGATGGATGGATGGATGGATGGATGGATGGATGGATGGATGGATAGATAGATAGATAGATAGATAGATAGATAGATAGATAGATAGATGATAGGTAGGTAGGTAGGTAGGTAGGCAGGCAGGCAGGCAGGCAGGCAGGCAGAGACAGATGATGGATGGATGGATGGATGGATGGATGGATGGATGGATGGATAGATAGATAGATAGATAGATAGATGATAGGTAGGTAGGTAGGTAGGTAGGCAGGCAGGCAGGCAGGCAGGCAGGCAGAGACAGATGATGGATGGATGGATGGATGGATGGATGGATGGATGGATGGATGGATGGATGGATAGATAGATAGATAGATAGATAGATAGATAGATAGATAGATAGATAGATAGATAGATAGATAGATGATAGGTAGGTAGGTAGGTAGGTAGGCAGGCAGGCAGGCAGGCAGGCAGGCAGAGACAGATGATGGATGGATGGATGGATGGATGGATGGATGGATGGATGGATGGATGGATGGATGGATAGATAGATAGATAGATAGATAGATAGATAGATAGATAGATAGATAGATAGATAGATGATAGGTAGGTAGGTAGGTAGGTAGGCAGGCAGGCAGGCAGGCAGGCAGGCAGGCAGGCAGAGACAGATGATGGATGGATGGATGGATGGATGGATGGATGGATGGATGGATGGATGGATGGATGGATAGATAGATAGATAGATAGATAGATAGATAGATAGATAGATAGATAGATGATAGGTAGGTAGGGAGGGAGGGAGGCAGGCAGGCAGGCAGGCAGGCAGGCAGACAGACATGTGGATGGATGGATGGATGGATGGATGGATGGATGGATGGATGGATGGATGGATGGATGGATGGATAGATAGATAGATAGATAGATAGATAGATAGATAGATAGATAGATAGATGATAGGTAGGTAGGTAGGTAGGCAGGCAGGCAGGCAGGCAGGCAGAGACAGATGATGGATGGATGGATGGATGGATGGATGGATGGATGGATGGATAGATAGATAGATAGATAGATAGATAGATAGATAGATAGATAGATAGATAGATGATAGGTAGGTAGGTAGGTAGGTAGGCAGGCAGGCAGGCAGGCAGGCAGGCAGAGACAGATGATGGATGGATGGATGGATGGATGGATGGATGGATGGATGGATGGATGGATGGATGGATGGATGGATGGATGGATGGATGGATGGATGGATAGATAGATAGATAGATAGATAGATAGATAGATAGATAGATGATAGGTAGGTAGGTAGGTAGGTAGGCAGGCAGGCAGGCA
>NW_022473758.1:0-10000 GCF_009769535.1 Thamnophis elegans | reverse complement strand
CTGTTTCTGGTCTAATTTCTTTAACCCAGTGTTTCTCAACCTTGGTGACTTTAAGTCCTGTGGACTTCAACTCCCAGAATTCCCCCAGCCAGCTTCTCTCCCCCTGGCTGGGGGGATTCTGGGAGTTGAAGTCCACAAGACTTAAAGTCACCAAGGTTGAGAAACACTGCTTTAACCATTATGTCGGTATAATTCAAAGCTGGCAACTTTAAGAAACCCGGAGTTCAGCTCCCAAAGTTCTCCAGCCAACATCCTTCCACCACAGTCTTCCATAGCATAGCATGGTTGATAGCAGCCTCCCAATATTTGAGGGGCTGCCACAAGGAAGAGGAGGTCAACCCATTCTCCAAAGCACCTGAGGTTAGAACAAGAAGCAATGGATGGGAACTAATCAAGGAGAGAAGCAACCTAGAACTAAGGAGAAATTTCCTGACACTGAGGACAATTAATCAGGGGGAAAGCTTGCCTCCAGAAGTTTGTGGGTGCTTCATCACTGGAGGTTTTCAACAAGAATTTGGAACCATACATCAAGTTCCTGTTGGGATGATTTATTGATCATGCCTATTTGCAAGAACTAATGGTCAACTAATGGTCAACTTTAAATTGGCACCAGATAAGAGTTGATGTAATTTAAGAGAGGTTGGATCACTTATAGGAATGTAATGACTCTTGGCTGATGATTCTCTTGACTCCACCCCCAGACTCTGCCTGCTCTTCTCCTGGTGTCTGCGGAGAGTTGTCTGTCTGTTCATCCATCCATCATCCATCCATCTATCCATCCATCCATCTTTCTATCTTTCTATCATCTTTCTATCTTTCTATCTTTCTATCTTTCTATCTTTCTATCTTTCTATCTTTCTATCTTTCTATCTTTCTATCTTTCTATCTTTCTATCTTTCTATCTTTCTATCTTTCTATCTTTCTATCTTTCTATCCATCCATATCTATCTATCTATTCATTCATCCATCCATCCATATCTATCTATCTCTATCTATCTATCTATCTATCTACCTACCTACCTACCTACCTACCTACCTACCTACCTACTGTATATCTATCTATCTATCTATCTATCTCTATCTCTCTCTCTCTCTCTCTCTATATATATATATATATATATATATATATATATATATATATATATATATATTTCCATCCATCCATCCATATCTATCTATCCATCAATCCACCCGCCCACCCACTCACCCAATCAACCAACCAACCAATCACCCAACCCATCCATCCATCCATCTATCTATCTATCTATCTATCTATCTATCTATTTCCATCCATTCATCCATATCTATCTATCTATCCATCCATCCATCTGCCCGCCCACCCACTCACCCAATCAGCCAACCAACCAACCAACCAACCAATCCATCCATCCATCCATCCATCCATCCATCCATCCATCCATCCATCTATCTATCTATCTATCTATCTATCTATCTATCTATCTCCAGCTCTCTGTCTACCACAGAGGTGTCAAACTCAAGGCCCGGGGGCCATATGCGGTCCACAGATGTGGCCTGCGGGTCCGCCCTGGAAAAAGCGAAGGACCGGCCAAGTGGGATTGGACACACAAGGAATTTGGCTTCGGTGCATGTGCTCCCAGGGTACATAAGGAGAATAAAATACATCCATCAAGAATGAAAGATACAACACTTAGTGACAGAGAGCTTCATCACTTGAGACTTTCAAGAAGAGACTGGACTGCCATCTGTCAGAAATGGTGTAGGGCCGTGATGGCGAACCTTTTTGGCACCGATTTTTTCCAGAACTTTCCATCTTGAGAACAGAATGTTTGATAGATTTGGGGGCGGAAAGAGAGATGAAAGCGTACTTTAAAAAAAAAATCGGGCATGATTGCACAACCCAGAGGGACCCTCTTCTTTCCAGGACCGAGAATGTTTACCTTGATTTCAGCTTTGCCTGAATGTTTTGGTTTTTTTTAAGATGCCGCCGTGTATCTCTATTCCCCATCCCGGTTCCTTCTGAGCTGCCAGCTTTAGACTAGGAATTATGGTAATATGCCAGCTCTGAGCCCTCGGCAGGATTTGCAACAGAGAAATCACATCACTCTATGCTGATTAACAATTCCATTCCATCCAGAGATTTATATATATATATACTTTTTTTTTAAAAAAAAAACCTATCTTACATTTTGCTTTTTTAATAAGAATGATCGCTATCTCAAATTGAGTCCCAGCAAAATTTTAATAAAGGCCCAAGGTTGAGTGGCATTTTGCATGCTGATTTAGTTGTGATTGCTGCCTTTTGATGAGCCAACCGATGTGCTCCTTTATGCAGTGCTAGGTTTGCCTGCTTTCCTCCTTTTAAAAATAAAAATAAAAAATATTTTTTTTAAAAAAAAAGAGAAGAAGAAGATCAACAATAAGGAAGAGGAGGAAAAATGAAGAAGGGTTAAAAAAATAATGATGATGATAATAATAAACCCTGTCTTGCTGCAGCTTGCAAAAATCTTTCCCCACCGGGATGGATTACTGAATAAATAGCGATGCCTTCTTTCAGCCTGCGCTACCCACTTCCCGACAGCCAGGCAGCCGGTTTTTGAATTTTGCTTTTTTAAAAATCTATTGAAAAGGGTCTCCTATCAAAATTTGGGTCCGAATTGAAATACTCGAATTGTTTTGGTTTTTTTAATCATTTGGACCTTGTCAAAATCATCCCTAGCTTTCCTCTCTTCCCCCTCCTTCTCTCGCTCCCCCTTTACTCTCTCCCTTCTCTTCCTCCACTCTCCCCTCTTCCCTCTCTCCTCTCCCCCTTCTCTTCCTCTCCTTCCCTCCCTCCCTCCTTCCCTTCCCCCTCTCTTCTCCCTCTCTTCTCTCCCCCCTCTCTTCTCCCTCTCTTCTTTCTTCTCCCTCTTTTCTCTTTCCCTTCCTCTCTCCTCTCTCCCCTACCTCCTCTATTCCCTCTCTCCTTTCTTCTCCCTTTTCTCTTCTCCCTCCTCTCTCCTCTTTCTCCTCTCTCCCCTCTTCCCTCTCTCCTCTCCCCTTCTCTTCCTCTCCTTCCCTCCCTCCTTCCCTCCCCCCTCTCTTCTCCCCCCTCTCTTCTCCCTCTCTCCTTTCTTCTCCCTCTTTTCTCTTCCCCTTCCTCTCTCCTCTCTCCCCTACCTCCTCTATTCCCTCTCTCCTTTCTTCTCCCTCTTTTCTCTTCCCCTACCTCTCTCCTCTCTCCCCTACCTCCTCTATTCCCTCTCTCCTTTCTTCTCCCTCTTTTCTCTTCCCCTTCCTCTCTCCTCTCTCCCCTACCTCCTCTATTCCCTCTCTCCTTTCTTCTCCCTTTTCTCTTCTCCCTCCTCTCTCCTCTTTCTCCTCTCTCTCCTCCCTCCCCTCCCTCCTCTTTTCCCTCTCTCCTTTCTTCTCCCTCTTTTCTCTTCCTCCCTCCCTCCTTCCTCTCTCTCCTTACCCCTCTCCCCTCTTCTCCCTGTCTTCTGTCCCCTCACTCCCCTCTTTCTCTTCTCTCCCTCGCTCCCTCCCTCCTTCTCCCTCTCTCTCCCTCCCTCCCTCTCTCTCTCTCTCTCTCTCTCTCTCTGTCCTTTTCTGCAATTCCTTTGAAAGCCAAATGCCGCTACAGTACAGAATAGTTAGATATGTTCCCTTTGATATCAGCACATAGCTACATCTCATTGGCCGTACATGCGTAGGATGTCATCATGCTTTCTATTCTGTTTGCTGACTAGGAATCCCAGAAGCCAGGAATTGCTTCTAGCCAGTCAGGGAACACACAGAGGTTAATTAATTAATTGACAAACAAATTTAATTAATTAATAATCAATGGAGAATGACCTGTCTCCAGAGGTTGTGGGTGCTTCAACTCGGGAAGTTTTAAAGAAGAGATTGCACCACCATTTGTCTGAAAATGGTGTAGGATTTCCTGTCCAAGCAGGGGGTTAGACTAGAAGACCTCCAAGGTCCCTTCCAACTCTCTTATTCTGTTTCCCATGTGGGATATGAAATGAAGAGACGGTCACATTCCGTGAATACACCCCACATTTCCCTAGTCCCATGATGGCAAACCTATGGGACATGTGCCACAGGTGGCACATAGAGCCCTTTCTGCAGGCACGCCAGTCGTCCCAGCCCAGCTTATTTATTTATTTATTTATTTATTTATTTATTTATTTATTTATTTATTTATTTATTTATTTTATTTATTTGTCTTGTATGCCGCCCACTCCCGGAGGACTCCGGGCGGCTCACAAAAGACAAGGGAAAGGGGGGAAACGAGACAAAGACAACATATTAAAAACAAGACCAACATTCACAATTTCTGTGGAGGTAGATGCTTCTCAGCTCCCCCCAGCCTGCTGGAACATCCAGGACTTGGTGGCTTTGCGGAAGGCCGGGAGGGTAGTAAGGGTCCGGATCTCAACAGGGAGCTCGTTCCAGAGGGCTGGAGCTGCGACAGAGAAGGCTCTCCCCCGGGGAGTCGCCAGCTGACATTGGCTGGCAGATGGAATCCGGAGGAGACCTAACCTGTGCGATCTAATTGGTCTGAGAGAGGTAATCGACAGGAGGCGGTCTCTCAGCTACCCAGGTCCACTGTGCATGCATATGCACTTCCCGCCAGCCAGCTGCTCTTCAGGTCTCTGCTGTGCATACACAGGGGGTGCGGTGCATGCGTGGGGGGGAGCACTCGCATTGCATTTGGGAGCCTCGTGCAGCGGCCACAAGCCCACTTTTGGTTTCCAGCAGTGGTGGGTTGCAGGCGGTACACCCCGGTACGGGCGTACTGGAGTGTGCTGGAGCACCGGGTATCGTTCCAGTACGGTGCTCCGGAGGGCCCACCTGCCCGCCCGAGCTCCTTACCGTGTTTTAAAGCTTTTGGTGCTTCCACGCACATGCATGGTGCATACAGCGCCTGCGTGACGCTCTTAGCACCTCCGCGAGCCTCCGCGATGCTCAAGCTGCTGAGTCAGTGTTTCTCAACCTTGGTGACTTTAAGTCCTGCGGACTTCAACTCCCAGAATTGGAGTTGGCTGGGGGATTCTGGGAGTTGAAGTCCGCAGGACTTAAAGTCGCCAAGGTTGAGAAACACTGTGCTGAGTGGAGCATCGCAGAGGCTTGTGGAAGCATCGTTTGCAGCTACAACGCAATGTGGGTGATGCCAGGACCGTCCCAAAGCAATCCGGAACCCACCCCTGGTTTCCAGGCTGGTGGAAGGAGGCCTTCCAGGCCCAAATGGGGTGCCGGGGCCACACGCAGGGTGGGAGGGGGGGCACACACGCATTGAATTATGGGTGATTTAGGCATGCAACGACAAAAAGGCTAGCCATCCCTGCCCTCGTCTCTTTCTCCAACGGAAGAATTGTGTTCTTTCCTCCGCAAATCCAGAGAGGGGGTTGAGGGGGTGGGTTGGAAGGGAAATAGTTTATTTAAGCAAAACCAACGTGGCCCACTCCTTTCTGAATGTTTTTTTGTGACCGTAAAGAATTCTCAGCTGGCGGAGGTCCAACACGGATCAGCTGCTTCTCAGTCCTCCTGTTCCTAGTTTGCGACTCTTTTTCCAAAGAGGAAGCCAAGTCTTCCAAATGCCTCCTTCGTGAACGGGCATGGCTTCTCCTCCGAGTAATGCAATTCGTCTGACGGCCGGATCCAGCAGCAAAGTCGTCATAGGCCTCACCCACTGCAAGAGGAACGGTGATGTGAAATAAAGAGACATTTTTAATGCAAATCTCTTCGCACTGGTTCTTTGACATAAACATTTCTGATGCTAATTTCTACCTGCAACCTCCCATGATGTAAGCCCTGTTTTCCAGTAGTGCATTTTTTAATGTACTGTTAGAGCCATAAGGCGAACCGACGCCACACATCAGTGGTGGGTTCTGGATCTGTACCGGTTGGAACAAGCCCAGCGGCGTCCACATGGACCCGCGCAGCGCGCGCATGCATCTTAGCACCTCCGTGAGCCTCCGCGATGCTCAAGTTGCTCAGTGGAGCATCGCGCAGGCGCTGTACATGCAATGCACATGCGCAGAAGCGCAGAAGACTTAAAAGACCGGTAAGGAGCTCAGGCGGGCAGGTGGGCCCTCCGGAGCACTGTACCGGAACGGTATCCGGTGCTTCAGGCAGGCTCTAGTATGCCCGTACCAGGGCGTACCGCCTGCAACCCACGTGACACAGGAGGCACGCAGATCCCTCTCTGCAAGCACATGAGCCGTACAGTGGTGCGTTCCAGGCAGTACATTTAGCCAACTCGCCAGCCCACGTCCCATAGCTGTTTTTGAAGTAACCAGGCTAATTGTGCACATGCGCACAGCGTGCGGTGCCTGAGCGACCTCCGCTGAGCAGCAGGGTGTCACAGAGTGTTAGCGTGCAGCACACATGCCCGACTAGGATGCCCGGCCCCATGCACAGCGTACCGGTTGCAACGGGATCCAGAACCCTGCCCTGGAGCCATCGCCCTAGCTCAGCTTCACCACGTATGCGCATGAACCTCCCGCCAGCCAGCTGATTTTTTCGGTCTTGCCACAGATGCACAGGCAGAGAGGAGCATGCAGGAGCTGCGTGCGCATGTGCATGGAAGCGGGGGGGGGTCACACAGACATGCACGGGGACAGGGGGAGCCTATTTTTGGTCCCAGGAGGCTGCAGGGAAGCCGACTAGGCCCAAAGCAGGGTTCAGGGCTGTCACTGCAGGCTACTTTTGCTGACTTGTGGCTGCCTGCAATTTGGCCGTTCGAATCTCCCCAGGCTCAAGGTTGACTCAGCCATCCTTCCTTCCGAGGTGGGTAAAATGAGGACCCAAATGGTTGGGGGCAAGAGGCTGACTCTGTAAAACTGCTTAGAGGGGGCTGAAAAGCACTGAAAAGCAGTATGTAAGTCTAAGACATATTACTATTTTCATTATGAGAGAAACAAGAGCCATGGTGGCACAGTGGTTAGAGTGCAGTACTGCAGGCTACTTTTGCTGACTGCTGTCTGCCTGAAATTTGACAGTTCAAATCTCATCAGGCTGAATGTTGACTCAGCCTTCCATCCTTCCGAGATGGGTAAAATGAGGACCCAGATTGTTGGGGGCAAGAGGCTGACTCTGTAAACCACTGAGAGAGGGCTGTAAAAGCACTGTGAAGTGGTACATAAGTCTAAGCGTCATTGCTATCACAATGACACAAGAAAAATGAAAAGGGGGCATCTCTGGGTGGGAGGTCATGAGGCCACAAAGTAATGGGGGAAAAGAGGGAGGGAGGAGACAATTTCCTCCCATGCAGAATTGAGCCAAGGATGCTACCAAAAAAGAAATCCAAATGAAATTCTCAAGCATCCTAAAAAAAAAATTAAGCTGTTCAAGCTCTTTCGTCAGGGAAGAAATGTTTTCGGGGAAAATTCAAGACAGATCTTGGCACAGCTTTAACTCGAGTCTTTCCTTCAGGACTATGTTAAAAGAGACTTTGCATCCACAACAACAGCAACGATATTGTGGTCCGACAGCATCCTATGGAGCTGGCAGCAGAGTCGGACAGTGAGGAGGTTGGGGAGGAACATGGGCCAGTCCTGGAGTTCGGGGAAGACTCAGATGAGGGCTCTGCATCGGAGGCAGAAAGGGGACCAGGGACATCTGGTAGTTATGTGCTGCCTCCAGAACATCCGGAGTCTGACATCAGCGAGTAAGAGGAACAGGAGGAGCCTGTTCCCAGCGTGTGCATGAAGGCAAGAACAGTTAAGACAAAAGGGGAGACTGGGGAGTAAGCCTTGGAGATGATTGGCCCCTCCCATAAGACATAAAAGAGGAGCAAATGGGACATGAGCTTTTGCAAGAAGCAACTTTTGTTTGTTCTGTTCGGTTTAAACTCTGAAGCTCCCTTTTGACTCTGTGCTCCATTTGGCCTTGCAAAGCTAATTGGCGATTAGGTCTTTGGCTAAAGTGACCAGATTTTAAGATGGGTAAAGCGGGACACCATTGACGGGGGGGGGCGCTCGGAGCACCTGAGCTGTAAAAAAAAAAGCCTTCCCCCAATTGCCTTTCCCCAATGCCCCCCAACCCTTTCAAAAGCCACCCCCATCGCCAGCCTCTCCCAACCGGATCCCCGCCTGCCTCCCCTCGGCTCACCCGGACCAGGTTGCACGGCATGTCTGCAGAAAGATCGGCGCCTGAGAGAAGAGGGCAAAAAAAAAACTTCCGATGGCTGAGCTGCTTAGCCCGAGACTGAGCCTCCTCCTCCTCGCCGCGCTGCCACTGCCGGAAAGCCCCCACCCCACCCGAGGCCGCCAGATGGCTGTTGCAAAAAGTCACACATCAGCACGCGCACACGCAGGAGGGGAGGGAGACTCGCCCCTTGTCGGGCGCTGCAAGCGAGCTGAGCAGAGGGAGGGAAATCACTGCCCTCTAAAGGCCACATCGGGAACGACACTTCAGAGAAATAAAAACTTTTTTTTTAACGGCGTCCTTTTTAAAATTGATGATTCAGCGTCTTTTCTTTCTTTTGGAAAATCGGGACTTTTTGAACCCGACACAGGACACGGGACAAATTTTGAAAAATCGTGACTGTCCTGCCAAAAGCGGGACGTCTGGTCACCTTATCTTGGGCAGCATTTCAAAGGCGATAAAGGCAGGGGCTTATCAACCTTATCCCGAAAGACTGTGGCAGACTTCTGTCAGACTCTTCACAAACTGTTACTCACTCATTACAGGCTGTGAAGGAACATAATTCACAGCCGTTGAAATAAAAAGAGGGTTTTGGGGATTTAGCGTATGATTTTTACTGTCTCGGGAAGCCTGGAACAGACATCAAAAAGTATGTCAGCATAAAATTGGCTACTTTAAAGATGGCCTATCTATCTTTAGCAATCAGTGATCCTGTCCTTGCAGATTTAATGATAGTTAAGAGAAGTCGATTAGGAGGTTCCCTTGGTTGGGTTCCTCCTTCCGCCCAACATCTCCACCTGAGAAGAAAACACCCATAATCCACCCTTCTTATCCTGGATTAGGCTTGGGCTGGGCCAGGGCTGGGATTGAAAAAATTTAGCAACTGGCTCTCTGCCTGGTTGCTGGGTGCGCATGGCCACGGGGCCATGGCCTAGTCGGCTTCCTGCATCACGGGGGTGGAAGCATTTTCACCCTTCTCAGGCTCCGTAGGCTTTCCTCAAGACTCCGTGAGGGTGAAAACAGCCTTCCCTGCACTCCGGGGGTCAGAAACAGGCCTTTTTCCAGACTTCTGGTAATTCCGGTAGACCCGTTTTTTGCCCTCCCAGAGCCTCCGCGCGGGTCCTGCACTTTCCTGGCATACAAAATGGGCCACGTGGAAACTCCTGGGAGGGGAGGGGCAGGGTGGGCGGGGCCAGCCATTCCTTGAAACTGCCAGATCGGTGAACCAGTTTAAAATTAACATCCGGTTCGCCTGAAGCGATCGGAACCGGCTGAATCCTGCCCAGTGATGGGAAGGAGATGAGTGTCTTCTCCTTCATTATTTCCATTTCTGTTCTGTTAAATCCATAAAGACAATGATTTGCCGCAGTCCAATGAAAGCATCCATCCAATCCAGATGTTTATGGTTAAACCCAATTAGAAATCAAATTGTTAAAATTAGAAAAAGGAGGAGAAGGGAAAGGAGGAAATACAAAAACAGGTAATCCTTGACTGAGGACCACAACTGAGCCTGTTGCTAAGCAAGACCATTGTGAAGTGAGTTTTGCTCCATTTCACTTTCTTGCCACGGTTGCTAAGTGAGTCACTGTAGTTGTTTAGTTAGCAAGACGGTTGTTAAGTGAACCTGGATTCCCCATTGACTTTGCTCATCAGAAGGTCGCAAAAGTGGATCGCGAGACCCCAGGACACTTTGACCGTCATAAATATGAATCAGTTGCCAAGCGTCGGAATGGTGGTCACACGACCAGGGGGATGCCTCAACGGTCGTAAGTGTGAAAAAACATTCGTAAGTCACTTTTATCAGTGACGTCGTGACTTTGAGTGGGCAAGGGGATTTTGGGACCATTTTTCACACTTAACGACCGTAGCAGCATCCCTGTGGTCACGT
>NW_022473757.1:15000-35897 GCF_009769535.1 Thamnophis elegans | reverse complement strand
ACCCATAATAGCTTCCCTGTCCTGTGAAACCAACAGTGAAAACTCACCTTCCTAACCAGAAAGGTGGAGAAGAAACTTGGAGACCTCTAGAACTTCACTTCCTGGAAAGGCCAAATAACTTGGTCAACCTGGAAGAGACCTTGAAGCCATCAAACCCAATCAGGGCAAGATCCACGTTGACTTCGTGCCCCATTTTATCTTCACGGCTTCTACCGTCCAGCTGGCTGTGGAATTCTGGGAGTTGAAGTCCACCCGTCTTAAAGTTCATTAAAATATTAGCAGTGAATTTGGACCTGTTGGCCTCCGTGAGATGTTTCCATCCTAATTTCCAACTTTTTTTTTAAGTTATAAATTTTTATTAATTCTATTGTTTACATTTGTTAGTGATTAATAAACATCGCCTTGTCTGGATATTTATTTAATTTGCTTCACAATACAGATTTCATTCTCACGCTCCACCCCTTTTTTGCAACCCCTGGTAAAATAAATTCCATGTTTGATAATTCTGCGCCTTCTTTCCATTTGATTTTCAATATCCATCTGTCCATTTAGTATCTGCCTAATTATCTCTTCACCTCGCGGCGTTTCTTCATTTTTCCAATATTGTGCGAATATAATCCTCGCGGCTGCTGGGACATGAAATATTAAATATATACTTTGCGTATCAGGTTTTTCTGTGTTATGCCTAATAAAAACAGTTCAGGTTTAAAGTCTACGTGTTTCCCTATCCTCTTTCATAACCACCTGTGCATCTTGCCCGGAATATTTTTGCTTCGGCACATCCGCCACATGTGATAAAATGTGCCCGGTTTTTTTGGCTTACATTCCAACATTTGCTAGTCATATTTTTAAACATTTTAGCTAACCTAGCAGGTGTAAATAGACCTAATTTTCAACTTTCAAAGGGGGCTCGGATCACTTTAGAATCAATTTGGATCAGTCCTATACAGTCCTTGACTTAGAACAGTTCATTTAGCGACCGTTTAAAAGTTTTAATGGCACTGAAAAAAAATAGGATTGTTTTTCAACCCTTATGACCGTTGCAGTTTCCCTGTGGTCACGTGTTCGAAATTCGGAGGCTTGGCAACTGGCATGTACTTATGACTGTTGCAGTGTCCTTGGGGGGTGGGAGCTGTCAAATGACCCACTTTGTGACCGTCTGACCAGCAAAGTCAATGGGGAAAGCCGGATTCACCTAACAGCCATGTGATTTAACTGCCACGGTGATTCCTTTAACAACAGGGTCGTAAAACAGAGGCAAAACTCAATGAATGGCTGTCTCGTTTAGCAGCAGGAATGTCGGTCTCCACTGTGGTTGAAGGAGAAGGACTAGCTGTTATTGGGATCAACTGG
This sequence comes from Thamnophis elegans, assembly GCF_009769535.1. Lineage (NCBI taxonomy): Eukaryota > Metazoa > Chordata > Lepidosauria > Squamata > Natricidae > Thamnophis > Thamnophis elegans. The sequence goes on along the minus strand of NW_022473757.1, from coordinate 34,544 downwards.
GTTTAACTATCTCATCGGTGCTGAAGGCTGGAAGTGTTGATGTGAGGTTGTGCTTGAGGATGCTGGGATCTCCAACAGATCATTTGGGATTCCCTGAGAACATCCATCCGTGTCTGAGCCAAGAAGAACTGAAGGCCACTTTGTGGCTGCCTTCCAGAATTTGTGATGGGGATCCCTTTCAATCTCCCAATTGAAAGGATACATTTTGGGATCGGTCGATCCCCTGCTTCTTTGCCATCCCAAATCAAAACTGCCCGCATACAGATAACCCTCGCTTTATGACCACAATTAAACTCTCCCCCCCAAAAAATTCTGTTGCTAAGTGTGACGGTTTTGCCCATTTTATAACCTTCCTGGCCACAGTTGTTGAGTGAATCGCTGCAGTTAGTGACAGGGTTGTTAAATGAATCCCGTGGACTTTGCTCGTCAGATGGTCGCAAAAGGGGAACACGCCACCCCGGAACCCTACAACTGTCATAAATATGAGTCACACTTGCCAATGCCTGAATTTGATCACAGGGCCACGGGGATTACTGCAACGGTCGTAAGTGTGAAAAGCAGTCCTAAATCCCTTTTTCTCAGTGCCGTTGTAGCCTTGAATGGTCGCTAAAACGAACAGAGAGCCGAGGTGGCGCAGTGGTTAAATGCAGCACTGCAGGCTACTTCAGCTGACTGCAGTTCTGCAGTTTCGGCTGTTCAAATCTCACCGGCTCAGGGTTGACTCAGCCTTCCATCCTTCCAAGGTGGGTAAAATGAAGGACCCGGATTGTTGGGGGCGATAGGCTGACTCTGTAAACCGCTTAGAGAGGGCCGAAAGCCCTATGAAGCGATATATAAGTCTAACTGCTATTGCTATTGCTATAGTTGTAAGCTGAGGACTACCTAACAGTGGCAAACATTTCACAGAGATTATATTCCATATAAATGGAGGATTTCCTGTATTCTCTTTGGCCTCACTGGATCCCTTCCTTAACATAGATGTTCCTTAACATCTATGATTTTTCTACTGTTTAGGAATGGATTGTGGATTTAATGGCTGTGCGTAATCTAGGGAGTGTGTTTTGGTTTTAAATTATTAACTGCTCCAAGATTTCTAACAATGGGAAGCAGTTGAATAACACCTGTGACAGCATCATCATACTGGCATGCCTTAATCTCCTGACAATACCGGTTTCGAGAAATACTGACGTTATTTATTTAATGGCCAAAAAAAAAAAAAGGGTATACAATTTGTATTTTATAATCTGATTATTATTATTTTTTGGGCTGCAAACCGCGAGTTAAATGCAAACGCTAAAAAGTTGCCAATGGAAAAGAGGAGAATTGAATTTAGCAGATTCCGAGGTGGGTGAATGAGGACCCGGAGTTGCTGTTGGGGGCGATATGCTGACGCTGTAAACCGCTTAGAGAGGACTGAAAGCCCTATGAAGGCGGTATATAAGTCTAAACTGCTATTGCTAACTGCTATTTGAAAACTGTCCACGTGCTGTTCAAGGTTTCGTTGGGAGGACGGAATGGGACGGCTGAGAAAGAAGAGAAGATTTTAGAGTTAGGGAAGGCCCCCATCTGAGGTCTGGATGGCATGGGTATTGATGGTAATCATTACAGAAGTGGTCAGAAGTGGGTTCCGGATTATTTACCACCAGTTTGCTCAGGGATGCGCTTCAGGAGTGTGGACGCACGCTTAATGCACGCTATCCGTGTATGTGCAGTAGTGGAAAAAAATGGCTTTTTTCCGAAGGAAAAAAACCAGATGGGGCCACCTACAATGCTACTGATGAAGCCAGTTCGAGGGCGCGGACGGCCAAGTTACTACCTACTCCGCCAAACTGGTCCAAACCGGTAGGAACCCACCTCTGCAGCTGGTCCCTCGCTTAGTGACCATTCGAAGTTACAATGGCACTGGAAAAAGGGTGACTTCTCACACTTACGAGGGGTTTGTAGCGTTCCCCAGGTGCCAAGATCAAAATCCCGCTCTATATTCTTTTTCTGTAATCAAAACAGCCCATCGAAAACATAAAGTGCTTTTATTGCCACATGGAAACCATTCTGGACTTTCTGCTTGAGGTTTGGGGATGGGGGGTGAGGGGAGAGAAAAACGAAAGCATGATTTGGGGTTGCACCCATTAAATTGATAATGCATTTCTTCCAACAGTGGAACTGCTCATAAAGTTAACAAGAGCCGAGGTGGCGCAGTGGTTAGAGTGCAGCACTGCCAGGCCACTTCAGCTGACTGCTATCTGCAGTTCAGCGGTTCTAATCTCACCGGCTCAAGGTTGACTCAGCCCTTCCATCCTTCCGAGGTGGGTGAAATGAGGACCGGATTGTTGTTGGGGGCGATATGCTGACTTGTAAACCGCTTAGAGAGGGCTGAAAGCCCTATGAAGGCGGTATATAGTCTAACTGCTATTGCTATTGCTATTTTCCTTTGTATTTTCCATCCTATTTCAATAACCTAATAACATGTTTTTTTATTTTAAAAAAAATCAGACTTGGCAACTGGTTCACAGTTATGACGGTCTCAGTGTCCCCAGGGTGACCGGATCCCTATTTTCACCTCAAAGTCAAGGGTGAAGGTCGGATTCATTTAACAACCGTGTGACTTGACTTAACAACGGCAGCAGGAAAGGCTGTAAAATAGGGCAATTGGGCACTTAACAATGCCTCGCTTAGTCACAGAGCTCAATTTGTAGTCGTAAGTCAAGGACTAGCTGCCAATCACCCACGGAGGAGAGAAGGTGGGCCGCTGTCTCTCGTCCCACTGACGACAGATTAAGAGTGACATTTCCTCAGCCGCCACCGCCACGAGATTGACAGGTGAGGTGACACCAGAGGAAGATGACGCTGTCGGCTTCGAAGGAAAGACTCCTACGATCCGGCCGATTTACTGGATGACAAGATTTAGGAAAAAAAGGGCTGATCTAACGTGGAGGCTCGAGGGAAAGATTAGAAAGGTGTTTGCCTCTGAGGATTTGTTTTATTATTTTTCGTTTTTTGTGGGTGTGAAATAAAATTTGAATTAAGCTTGTCCGGGGCGTTCAAAAATTTAAAAAACTCACCATGAGTGTCGTTCGCGAACAAGGGCACTTTAACCTTGCCAACCTATCAGGTAGTCCTCGACTTACAACGGTTCATTCAGTGACCATCAGAAGTCACAACTTCCCAATGAGATAATTGCACAACCAATGGAATTAAAACCGGAACTATTCTTATTAGGAATAATCACAGGGATCTGTGAGGGGGGAGAAAAAATCAAATACCTAATACTACAATGTAATCACGGCAGCAAGAACCACACAACGCACAGAAACTTGAAAACAAAAATACACCAACAGAAGAATTGATTGATTGATTGATTGATTGATTGATTGATTACATTTATATGCTGACCCTTTTCCCCGAAGGGGACTCAGGACAGCTCACAATTCAATCAGGGAAGGGGGTACAGACAGGGGGGATAAAAAAGACGAGACATAACAATACAAAATTTAAAAACACACAACAACCATACCATTCGAGAAGGGGGGCAAAAACTCTTTAGCCCCAGGCCTGTTGGAACAGACAGGTTTTAAGGCTTTGCGGAAGGCCTGGAGGGTGGTGAGGGTTCTAATCTCCACGGGGAGCTCGTTCCAAAGGGTAATGTGATCAAAATCAGACAGGGGCAGCTGACTCCTATTTATGACGGTCACATTGTCCCGGGGTTACATAATCCCCTTTAGATTAGATCAGACTAACACAGTTGGAAGGGACCTTGTAGGTCATCTAGTCCAACTCCCCCACCCACCTTTTGCAATCTTCAGATGAGCAAAGTCAATGGGGGGGGGAAGCCAGATCCACTTAACAACCGTGTGACTAACAATCACGTTGCTAACTAATCAGCTGCAGTGATTCGCTTAACAACATTGGCAAAGAAAGGCCGTGAAACGGGGCATAAAACCCCTTAACAACTGCCTTGCTTAGCAAGGGAAATTCTGCTCCCAAATGTGTTTGCATGTTGAGGACTATCTATATCATGGGTTGCCTATCCTGGTCATAAGTCGAGGACTGTCCGTTATCCTTTTCCCAACTGACCGACTTCAAGGTAAAATTTGGAAAAGTGCAATTTTGAAGGAGTCCCTGGATCTCAATTCATTCCAGCCATGCAACTCCCTGTAGTAGAGTCTATCAGAATAAGAGAGTTGGAAGGGACTTTGGAGGTCTTCTAGTCCAACCCTCTGCTCAACCAGAAACCCGGTACCATTTCAGACAATTGGCCGTCCAGTTCTCTTCTTAAAAGTCTTCAATGATCGAGCACCCACAATTTCTGGAGGCAACTTCTGTTCCATGGGTTGATTGTCCTCACTGTTAGGAAATTTACTCCTTAGTTCTAAGTTGCTTCTCCTCCTTGATTAGTTTCCACCCGTTGCTTCTTGTTCTGCCCTATGGGGCTTTGGAGAATAGTTTGACTCCCTCTTCTTTGGGGCAACCCCTGAGATATTGGAGCACTGCTATCATGTCTCCCCTAGTCCTTCTTTTCATTAAGCCACACTTACTCAATTCCAGCAACCATTCTTAACATTATACAATATATAATCCGCAATCTATAATCCATAAATAATGCAGATCCATAATCCGTACATTGTGCATTATATCAGATATAATCTGTCCTACATTGGTTAGGTTTACACCACTAGCGTTGAATTACTCCATTTTCTTAGTTCACACCCCCCAGATTATCAACTAACCCAAACCAGTTGGACTGACATCGACAGCTCCACTTAACCCCAATTAATTTAGCATGTTATGTGAATCATAAGGCTTGACCTGACTCAGTTCAACAACTTGTATAACCTCCTGGAAAACAGAGCTGTGACTCTTATACCATCTGAAACAATTCCACAGAATTAGGCAAGGATTTTGCATCTGGGGTTTTCCCCATGCAAAGCTGATTTTTCACACCTGAGCCAGGTCACTCTTGTCTGTCTGTCTGTCTTATCTCTCTCTATTTCTATCTATCTATCTATCTATCTATCTATCTATCTATCTATCATCTATCTATCTATCTATCTATCTATCTATCTATCTATCTATCTATCTATCTATCAATCTATCTATCATCTATCTATCTATCTATCTATCTATCTATCTTTCTATATCTATCTACTACCTACCTACTACTTACCTACTACCTACCTATCATCCATCCATCTATCTATTTATCTATCATCTATCCACCTATCGACCTACCTACCTATCATCCATCTGCCTACCTATCTGCCTGCCTGCCTGCCTGCCTGCCTGCCTGCCTGCCTACTACCTACCTACCTACCTACCTACCTACCTACCTACCTACCTACCTACCTACCTATCTATCTATCTATCTATCTATCTATCTATCTATCTATCTCTACCTACCTACCTACCTACCTATCATCCATCCATCTGCCTGCCTGCCTGCCTGCCTATAGGAGCCGAGGTGGCGCAGTGGTTAAATGCAGCACTGCAGGCTACTTCAGCTGACTGCAGTTCTGCAGTTCGGCTGTTCAAATCTCACCGGCTCAGGGTTAACTCAGCCTTCCATCCTTCCGAGGTGGGTAAAATGAGGACCCGGATTGTTGTTGGGGGAAATATGCTGACTCTGTAAACCGCTTAGAGAGGGCTGAAAGCCCTATGAGGCGGTATATAAGTCTAACTGCTATTGCTATTGCTATTGCTATTGCCTGCCTGCCTGCCTGCCTGCCTGCCTGCCTGCCTGCCTGCCTGCCTGCCTATCTATCTATCTATCTATCTATCTATCTATCTATCTATCTATCTATCTATCTATCTATCTATCTATCTATCTATCATCTATCCACCTATCTACCTACCTACCTATCATCCATCCATCTCTACCTACATACCTACCTATCTACCTACCTATCATCCATCCATCCATCCATCCCATCCATCCATCCATCCATCCATCCATCCATCCATCTATCTATCTATCTATCTATCTATCTATCTATCTATCTATCATCTATCCACCTATCTACCTACCTACCTATCATCCATCCATCTCTACCTACATACCTACCTATCTACCTACCTATCATCCATCCATCCATCCATCCATCCATCCATCCATCCATCCATCCATCCATCCATCCATCTATCTATCTATCTATCTATCTATCTATCTATCTATCTATCTATCTATCTATCATCTATCCACCTATCTACCTACCTATCATCCATCTGCCTGCCTGCCTGCCTGCCTACCTACCTATCTTTCCAAAATTGTTCTACAAATACAGGTAGTCCCCTACCTATGTCCAGAATTGAGCCCAGAATCTCCCTTGCTAAGGGATACAGCTGTTAAATGGGTTTTGCAGAGGAGACATTTGAGGCAGCCTTATTTTCATGCAGCCTCAGCTGCTAAGTCAACCATGACTGTCAACAACCCAAGAAGAGAAAACAAGACACAATAAATAGAAACGAGAATCTCTAAAATCGCTCTGCTGATTAATACCGGGAAAAGGGCAAGTAACCTCATCGCACGACACTTTCACAATGATCCAGATTTGCCTCCTGGTTCTCACGGGGGCCGGTAAAAGCTTTTTGCACACCGAGTGAGCCGCTATCGAGGCTGCCGAAATTTGACTTTCTCAACCCCGGCAATGCAAATAGCTGAGCTTTATTTAAAAAGACTGGGCAGTGGGTGAAAAAAATGAAGAAGCCATTGGGTGAACCGGTCTAACCATAGTGGTTCCCAACTTGGCAACTTTAAGACTTGTGGACTTCAACTCCCAGAATTCTCCAGCCAGCAACTTTAAGACTTGTGGACTTCAACTCCCAGAATTCTCCAGCTAGCAACTTTAGACTTGTGGACTTCAACTCCCAGAATTCTCCAGCCAGCAACTTTAAGACTTGTGGACTTCAACTCCCAGAATTCTCCAGCCAGCAACTTTAAGACTTGTGGACTTCAACTCCCAGAATTCTCCAGCCAGCAACTTTAAGACTTGTGGACTTCAACTCCCAGAATTCTCCAGCCAGCAACTTTAAGACTTGTGGACTTCAACTCCCAGAATTCTCCAGCCAGCAACTTTAAGACTTGTGGACTTCAACTCCCAGAATTCTCCAGCCAGCAACTTTAAGACTTGTGGACTTCAACTCCCAGAATTCTCCAGCCAGCAACTTTAAGACTTGTGGACTTCAACTCCCAGAATTCTCCAGCCAGCAACTTTAAGACTTGTGGACTTCAACTCCCAGAATTCTCCAGCCAGCAACTTTAAGACTTGTGGACTTCAACTCCCAGAATTCTCCAGCCAGCAACTTTATAAGACTTGTGGACTTCAACTCCCAGAATTCTCCAGCCAGCAACTTTAGTTGCCAAGTTTGGGAAACCACTGGTCTAAACAGATTAACAGAGTTGGAAGGGATCTTGGAGGTCATCTAGTCCAACCCCCACCCAAGCAGGAGACGCTGCATCATTTCTGACAGATGGGCATCCGGTCTCTTCTTGAAAGCTTCCAGCGATGAAGCTCCCACAACTCCTGAAGGCAACTTCTGTTCCATTGAATATAGGAGCGTTGTAAGGGACCTTGGAGGTCATCTAGTCCAGCCCCCACCGCCTGCCCAAGCAGGAGACCTCATATCATTTCTGATTGATGGCAGTCCAGTTCCCTTCTTGAAAGTTTCCTGCGATGAAGCTCCCACAACTCCTGAAGGCAACTTCTATTCCGTTGAATATAGAATAACAGAGTCGGAAGGGACCTTGTAGGTCATCTAGTCCAACCCCCCACCCCACCCAAGCAGGACACCCTACTACACCATTTCTGACAGAGGGCAGTCCAGTCTCTTCTTGAAATCCTCCAGCGATGAAGCTCCCACAACTTCTGAAGACAAGCTGTTCTACTGAATATAGAACAATAGAGTTATAAGGGACCTTCGAGATCATCTAGTCCAACCCCACTCCCAAGCAGGAGACCCTACACCAGTGTTGGCAAACCTTTTTGGCATCGAGTGCCCAAACTGGAAAGCGGCATTGACAAAATCCGCATCAGTCAATTGCAAACGGCAGCTTGACTCCGAATAGCTGTCATTCTCTGAGAACTTTAATAATATTAAATACTATCTGCTTATCCCCAGATCCTTGGGAAAGACTTGATAGGTGAACCAACATGCCAAATCCAATCTAAACACCTGGCTTGCTGTGCAACAGGCCATAATACAATACAGTAGCAGAGATGGAAGGGACCTTGGAGGTCTTCTAGTCCAACCCCCTGCCTAGGCAGGAAACCCTATACTGTTTCAGACAAATGGCTATCCAGCATCTTCTTAAAGACTTCCAGTGTTGGGGCATTCACAACTTCTGGAGGCAAATTCTGTTCCACTATTTAATTATTCTCACTGTCAGGAAATTTCTCCTTAGTTCTAAGTTGCTTCTCTCCTTGATTAGTTTCCACCCATTGCCTTCTTGTTCTACCCTCAGATGCCTTGGAGAATAGTTTGACTCCCTCCCTCTTCTTTGTGGCACAATCCCTGAGATACTGGAAGACTGCTATCATGTCTCCCCTGGTCCTTCTTTTCATTAAATTACAATACAATACAATACAATACAATACAATACAATGCAATGCAATGCAATGCAATGCAAGGCAAGGCAAGGCAAGGCAAGGCAAGGCAAGGCAAGGCAAGGCAATGCAATGCAATGCAATGCAATGCAATGCAATGCAATGCAATTGCAATACATACAATACAATACAATACAATACAATACAATACAATACAATACAATACAATACAATACAATACAAGTTGGGAATGCCCCAACACTGGAGGTTTTAAAGAGATGTTGGATAGCCATTTGTCTGAAGTGGTGTAGGGTTTCCTGCCCAGGCAGGGGGTTGGACTAGAAGACCTCCAAGGTCCCCTTCCAACTCTGCTATTGTATTGTATTGTATTGTATTGTATTAGCAATAGCAATAGCAGTAGACTTATATACCGCTTCATAGGGCTTTCAGCCCTCTCTAAGCGGTTTACAGAGAGTCAGCATATTGCCCCCAACAATCCGGGTCCTCATTTTACCCACCTCGGAAGGATGGAAGGCTGAGTCAACCCTGAGCCGGTGAGATTTGAACCGCTGAACTGCTGATCTAGCAGTAGCCTGCAGTGCTGCATTTAACCACTGCGCCACCTCGGCTCTATTGTATTGTATTGTATTGTATTGTATTGTATTGTATTCTATTCTATTCTATTCTATTCTATTCTATTCTGCATTATATTCCTATTCCTATTTATATTTATATTCCTATTCTATTTTATTTTCTCTTCTCTTCCTGTCCATTCCATTCCATTCTATTCTGCATTATATTCCTTTTCCTATTCTATTCTATTCTATTCTATTCTTCATTCCAATATCTATTCTATTCTATTCATCTATTCTGTAAAGCACCTGAAGGCAGGACAAGAAGCAATGGGTGGAAACTGATCAAGGAGAGAAGCAACTTAGAACTAAGGAGAAACTTCCTGACAGTGAGAACAATTAATCAGAGGAACAACTTGCCTCCAGAAGTTGTGAATGCCCCAACACTGGAAATTTGAAGAAGATGTTGAATAACCATTTGTCTGAAATGGTGTAGGTTTCCTGCCCAGGCGGGGGGGTTGGACTAGAAGACCTCCAAGGTCCCTTCCAACTCTGTAATTCAATTCAATTCTATTTTCTGTTTTCTATTCTATTCTATTCTATTCTATCTACCTTTTTAGTGGGATGGTTTTGGTAGTGTAGGAGGTTATCACCCAGCCCTCTCCCAGAAAAAAAATGAAATATCCTAGGAAATATGAAAAGGCAGAATATTTCTCTGGATGTGAAAAAGGAAGAAACATGTTTTAAAAGACAGAATAGCTGCCTGCAGCTTCCTGCCCATCCCCCTTTGTCAATGACCCATTAAGAAGGCCAAGCCAGTCTACTTTACATCACAAAGAGTTCTCCCCCTTCAGGTCCAGAGGGATGGGATTAAGGCATGATAAATTGGCCCTTTTTACACCACCTCCCCACATGGCATCTGAGAAAATCAACCAAACCAAAGGCAGCCTAGAGAGTTGCCCCTGCATGGCCCTTATGGGAGTCTGACAACCGATCAGAATGCAAGCTGCAAGATCAAAGGCCAGAGAGGGCATAAAACCAGGGACTTTCAGCATCTCAGCCCTTCTCTTCTTCTCCACCAACATTGAAGCATGTGATCCCCCTTTCTGTTCAGGGCTCAAGCCATGTGGTCCTGTCCACCATTAAACCATCTTTCCAAGCAGCCTCCATGTCTCCAGTGTCTTTTTCCCCACTTGGAGCCGAACCCAGAATGACATTTCATTCAAACCCTTTCTTTCTTTCTTTCTTTCTTTCTTTTCTTTCCTTTCTTTCTTTCTTTCTTCTTTCTTTTCTTTCTTTCTTCTTCTTCCTCCTTCCTTTCCTTCCTTCTTTCTTTCTTTCTGCCTGTCTTCCTTCCTTCTTCCTTCCTTCCTTCCTTCTTTCTTTCTTCTTTTCTTTCTTTCTTATTTCCTCAAGCCACGTGGTCCTGTCCACCATTAAAAGCCATCTTTCCAAGCAGCTCCATGTCTCCAGTGTCTTTTTCCCACTTGGAGCCGAAACCAAGGAATGACATTTCATTAAACCTTTCTTCTTTCTTTCTTTCTTTCTTTCTTTCTTTCTTTCTTTCTTTCTTTCTTTCTTTCTTTCTTTCTGCCTTCCTTCCTTCCTTCCTTCTTTCTTTCTTTCTGCCTGTCCTTTCCTCTTCCTTCCTTCCTTCCTTCCTCCTCCTTCTTTCTTTCTTTCTTTCTTTCTTTCTTTCTTTCTTTCTTTCTTTCCTTCCTTCCTTCTTATTTCCTCAAGCCATGTGGTCCTGTCCACCATTAAAACCATCTTTCCAAGCAGCCTCCATGTCTCCAGTGTCTTTTCCCCCCACTTGGAGCCGAACCCAGAAGGACATTTCTTCCATCAGTAGATAGGAAAAACCACAGGCTGAGATAAAAGCTGATTTTGGGCTGATTCTTGCAACACCCAAAAAGTGTTTAGCTTTAATCGCTGCTCAGCCAGGAAGGATGGGGTGGGCGGAGGGCAAGGCAGGGCAGAGACCAAACCCCTTTCTGATTAAGAGGGTGGCAAGAAAGTGGCACGACTGTAGATCAGATAGCAAAGAGGAATTACCAGATCTTACTCTGATCAGGTGAAAATCTCTGGCAAGGAGGCAGGTGGGCTGGAGATAAAGTGGCAAGAAATCCTGCCCTGTTTTGATTGCAAAATAAAGACTAACTGGTTAAAGATTCAAGCCTATCTCGTTCTCTCTTACCCACTTTGAGCATCTCTCTGTCTCTCTCTCTCTTTAAATCTCAGGGTTTAAAAAAAAAAATTATGCAGAAGTTTAAAATACTATTTTTTTGTATTTTATTCAGGTTTTATTTTATATGCAGAAGTTTAATTTTTTTATACAGAAGTTTAAAATATTTATTTCATTCAGGGTTTCTTATTGTATACAGAAGATTAAAATTAAAAAAACACGTATTTTATTGAGATCTTTTTTATTTTACGCAGAAGATTAAAATAATTTTTTTTTTTTTGTATTTTATGCAGGTTTTTAAATTTTATGCAGAAGTTTAAAATACATTTTTTGCTATTTTATGCAGGTCTTTATTATTTCAAGCAGAAGATTAAAATGAAATTTTATTTGCATTTAATGCATTTGCATTTTTTGTATTTTATACAGAAGGTTAAAATCCAAAGGAAAAAAAATATGAACAAGAACCAAACAAAACCAGTCAACGGACATTATAAAAAGAGAAAATATGGATGAGATATTAAAAACATGAATCTTAAACATGAATGTAATATGAATTCAAAAATTAAAAATATAAACTTTTAAAAGGAATGAAATATGATTTCAAAATATGAAAAAGAGTGGGAGAGAGAGGGAGAAAGAGAGACAGAGACAGAGAGAGACACAGAGAGAGAGAGACAGAGAGAGATATACACAGAGAGAGAGACACACACACACACACACACACAGATATATATATATATATATATATATATATATATATATATATATATATATATATATATATATATATATATATATATATATATATATATATATATATATATATCATTCCGAGCATTTTAAACAATGTTTGCATTCCACGCTCAGGTGTTTTTTTCAGGTATGTGCCGATCACCGTAAAGGTATCAAAGCTAAGGAGGAGCACGGCTCCCATTAAATCTTTCAAATCTCCAGGATTTGTCGAGAAATTTGATGCCACAATAAAGATCTAGTGTCACACCTCTCAGGTGTTTAAGGAGGCTGCAAGATGTTCTTTTAGGCATCTTGTTCAGAAAAAAAAACAGAGTTGGGAGGGACCTTAGTAGTCCTCTAGTCCAACCCCTGCCTAGGCAGGAAACCCTATACCGTTTCAGACAAATGGCTATCCAACATCTTCTTAAAGACTTCCAGTGTTGGGGCATTGACAATTTCTGGAGGCAATTTCTGTTCCACTGATTCATTGTTCTCACTGTCAGGAAATTCCTCCTCAGTTCTAAGTTGCTTCTCTCCTTGATTAGTTTCCACCCATTGCTTCTTGTCTTGCCCTCAGGTGCCTTGGAGAATAGTTTGACTCCCTCTTCCTTGTGGCAGCCCCTGAGATATTGGAAGATGCTATCATGTCTCCCCTGGTCCTTCTTTTCATCAAACTAGACATCCCCAGTTCCTGCAGCCGTTCTTCCTATGTTTCAGCCTCCAGTCCCCTCATCCTCTTTATTGCTCTTCTCTGCACTCTTTCCGGAGTCTCCACATCTTTTCTACATCGTGGCGACCAAAACTGAATGCAGGATTCCAAGTGTGGCCTTATAAAGTGGTATTAACCCTTCACGTGATCTTGATTCTCTCCCTCTGTTAATTGCATTATTGTAATTGGTTGCGTAGTCAGACAGATGTTCAGATTGGATACAGCATTTTTGTCCACCCCTGGAGTTCTTCCCAAGGATGGACAGATATGGATGTTTAACGGTGCTCAAGGTCTCGTCACAGAATGTCAGCTGTTCTGAGTGAAGCTACCTTTTGCAATTGACCGAGGGCAATTTTGTCAATGCCCAGGACGTTGTTGTTGTTATTAAGGTTCAGTGGAGCATAGTTAATAACTATTTGGCATGGATTTTTATCGACCTATCGAGTTCTTTCTAAGTGGATATTGGATGGGGTTAAAGAACTCATTGTAGGATGTCAGCTGTTGCAAGCCGAGCTGCCGTTTGCAATTGCCTGATGGGGAATTTTGTCAATCCCATTGGGGGTTCAAGTAGTTGTATTGTCACTGGTTACGCCAGATGTCCAGACTGGATTTGGCCCTCTCATGCCCTTATCGAGTCCTTCTCTGGGAGAGGCAGATGTGGATGCTTGATGGAATTAGAGGCCTCATTGCAGGATGTAAGCTGGTTGCCAGGCCCCCAAATTTTGACCCTTGTGACCATTGTAACTTTGAATAGGTGTAAACGAATGGTGTAGCAATTTAACCTGTCTACCTGCAGCCAACATTACCTGTGAATTATTCACAACTTGCCTCCAGAGGTTGTGAATTCTCCAAAACTGGAAGTTTTAAAGAAGATGTTGCATAACCATTTGTCTGAAGTGGTGTAGGGTTTCATGCCTAGGGAGAGGGTTGGACTAGAAGACCTTCAAGATCCCTTCCAACTCCGCTATTGTATTGTATTCTATTCTATTGCTATTCTATTCTATTCTGCATTATATTCCCTTTCCTTTTCTATTCTATTCTATTCTATTTTCTCTTCTCGTCTCTTCCCTTCCCTTCCATTCATTCCATTCTATTCTGCATTATATTCCTTTTCCTATTCTATTCTATTCTATTCTCTCTTCTCTTCCCTTCTCTTCTCTTCTCTTCTCTTCTCTTCCCTTCCCTTCCCTTCTATTCTATTCTAAATGCTGCCTTATTTGGATTTGTTTACTTTTTCTTGAGAGATCGCTTTTTATGCATAACCCTACCTTGAGGCAGTCGGCCAAACAAAGGAAAATTCTGATCCAAGACACCTCATGGATAGGAGCAAAAACAATTTGTTGTGTCGTCAGATTGCTGCAGGCAACGTGGAACGCTCGATTTTCACAACTCCGGCAAGAAAAGGGGAGAATTTGCACCTGCAAAAATCAGCGGACGGGAGCGCCGAAGAACCCGAGGCATTGGATGGGGCCCCCAGGGCAAAAAAGTCAAAATGGCGGATCAGGAAAGTCACCATTTTGACTTCTGGCAGCCTCCTGGTTTGCCATCGTCTTCCCAGCTGGATTGGGTTGGAATGAGTTTTGCAGAGGTGATTTTTAGATTATGTTACCTTGGGCAGATGCTCTAATGCAGGGGTGTCAAACTCAATTTCATTGAGGGCCGCATCAGGTTGGTGTTTGACCTCGTGGGGGCCAGGAGGGTGGGTGTGACCAGCTCAACGTCACTCATGTCGGGGCACCTGTGGCAGCCTGAGCTCTGCCAATGAAAACGGGCTCCCGAGATCCGTTTTTGGCTGGGACGTCCTCCTGCAACTCTTCGCCAGCGGAAATGAAGCTCGGGAGGGCCGAATGAGGCCTTCCAGAGCTCCGTTTTTGCTGGCAGAGGCAGGGTGGCCCCACGGGGCAGATCTAAGCACCCTGCAGGAGGGTCTGGCCCACGGGCCGTGAGTTTAACCCACCCTGCTCTAATGGGTGTAAGGAATAAGCTCGAGGAACAAGGAGGAAGAGACACCATCAAGAGAATGGCTCAATAAAAGAAATTTGAGTCCAAAGGCCAAAGCAGAATTTTGACCCTCCCTTAGGCATAAAGGCCAAGCAGGGAGAATTGCAGAATTGCAAAATTCTGTTGCATAACCTTCAAATAAAGTTGCAACTCGTGCTCATAACTTTAGTCGTCCTTGTCTATATCCGTAGCCGGTAATGAGGAAGGCCATTGCTAGGTTAAGGTTAGGTTAAGTGAGGGTGCAGAATTGCTAAAGAGAGTGAAAGTCGAGTATGTCAATCCATCTCCCCCCTCAAAAAAAACAACAACTAAGAGATCTCTTTCTGAACAGGATGAAGTTTTGAGAGTGTTTCTGCTGAGCTTAGCAAGAGGTCAGGCCTGCAGCCCTCTTTCCTTCTGGGTCTTTGGCCTGCCACACTTTCTATTATTCTACAATGCATTTTCTACGGTGGGAAAATGGGATTGGAGGAATTATACGGAGTTAGATGCTAGGTAGCCATAACAACATTCTTTCCAGAAAGGCAAGGTCATCCTTTGTCTTTGCACCTCTGCACCTGAATTGAATTGAATTTATTGCATTTATATACCGCCCTTTTCCCCGAAGCCGAAGGGGACTCAGGGCGGCTCACAATCCAAGTCAGGGAAGGGGATACAGATAAGGGATAAAAAAGACGAACAAAACAATATACAATTTAAAAGCACACAACAACCATACCATTCGAGAGGGGGGGCAAAAGCTCTTTAGCTCCAGGCCTGTCGGAACAGCCAGGTTTTAAGGGCTTTGCGGAAGGCCTGGAGGATGGTGAGGGTTTGAATCTCCACAGGGAGCTTGTTCCAGAGGAACTGACCGGAACTGGGTGGGTGGAATTGCCAGCATGGCAGTGGACGATTGAACCATGGGATGGGCTTGTGACTCTGATTTATTTTTGGATGCTATTTGGAATCCTGACACAGGGGTTTTAATGTGACTCTACCAGTTTCACACGTGGGAAACATTAACATTAAATTAATTTTAAAATTAAAATTAAAAGGGGGTGACGTGATAGCAGCTTTCCAGTATTTGAGAGGCTGCCACAGAGAGCAGGGTGGCAACTTATTCTCCAAAGCACCAGAAGCCAGGAGAAGAAGGAATGGCTGAAAACTCACCAAGGAGTGTTCCACCCTAGGATGAAGGAGAAATTTCCTGACAATGAGAACAATTAAGCAATGGAACAGAAGTTGCCACCAGAAGTTGTGGGTGGAGATTTTTAAAGAAGAGACTGGACAAATCTTTCTCTATAATGGGCCTCCTACTTGAACAAGGGTTTGGACTAGAAGACCTCCAAGGTCACATCCAACTCTATTCCATTCTTCTTCTGTATATATATAAAAAAAATTCAACCTCTCAAAGTTTCGAAACTGTTAGCTAAGTTCCAGAAGTGTGCTAGAAACGGCAGCAAAGCCATGTTGGAGTTGTGTATTACACAGCAGAGCAGGGAAGAGAAGAGAAGAGAATAAATATTGGAATGAAGAAGAGAAGAGGAGAAGAGGAGAGAACAGATCAGAACATAACAGAATATGAAATGGAATGGAATGGAAATAGGAATAGGAATAGGAATAGGAAAGGAACAGAACAGAACAGAACAGAACAGAATAGAATAGAATAAGGAATAGAGTAGAGTAGAGTACAGCAGAACAGAACAGAACAGAATATAGAATGAAATGGAACGCAAAAGAAAAGAAATCAAAATAGAAATAATAGAAATAGAAATGGAATGGAATAGGAGCCGAGGTGGCGCAGTGGTTAAATGCAGCACTGCAGGCTACTTCAGCTGACTGCAGTTCAGCAGTTCGGCTGTTCAAATCTCACCGGCTCAAGGTTGACTCAGCCTTCCATCCTTCCGAGGTGGGTAAAATGAGGACCGGATTGTTGTTGGGGGCGATATGCTGACTCTGTAAACCGCTTAGAGAGGGCTGAAAGCCCTATGAAGCGGTATATAAGTCTAACTATTGCTTGGAATAGGAATAGGAGTGGAGCAGAACAGAGCAGAGCAGAGGTGAGCTGGAAGGGACCTTGGAGGCCTTCTAATCCAGCCCCTTGCTCAAGCAGGAGACCTTTCAGACCAGTGACCCAAAGGAACTCAAGGGGGCTCTTACCCGTGAGCTGTCTCTGTGCACCACTTCTGAAAATTTGAATGCCAACTTGGCTGCCCTAATCCAAGTTATGTAACTTTGACACTGACAAACAGGGTTCAAAAAGGGTTCGTGGGCCAAAGAGCAAAGCAAAGAAGCCCAAATATTTGCTTAGAAGATTCCATCCAAGTTCCTTTGTGCAATCTTCCCAAGGAGTTTTTGGGATAAGCGGGAGCAGCAGCAGAAGAGAATAGACTAGATCTGGAAGGGACCTTGGAGGTCTTCTAGTCCAGCCCCCTGTTCAAGCAGGAGACCCTACCATTGGAAGGAAAGAAGTTGGAAGGAAGGAAAGAAGGAAGGAAGGAAGGAAGGAAGGAAGGAAGGAAGGAAGGAAGGAAGGAAGGAAGGAAGGAATAACAGAATTGGAAGGCACCTTGGAGGTCTTCTAGTCCAGCCCCCTGCTCAAGCAGGAGACCCTGCCATTGGAAGGAAAGAAGTTGGAAGAAAGGAAGGAAGGAAGGAAGGAAGGAAGGAAGGAAGGAAGGAAGGAAGGAAGGAGGAATAACAGAATTGGAAGGGACCTTGGAGATCTTCTAGTCCAGCCCCCTGCTCAAGCAGGAGACCCTACCATTGGAAGGAAGGAAGTTGGAAGGAAGGAAGGAAGGAAGGAAGGAAGGAAGGAAGGAAGGAAGAATGAATGAATGACAGAATTGGAAGGGACCTTGGAGGTCTTCTAGTCCAGCCCCCTGCTCAAGCAGGAGACCCTTGACCATTTCAAACCGATGGCTGTCCACTCCCTTCTTAAAAACCTCCAGTGAGGGGCTGTGTTGTTTAAACCTGCAGTTCTCCAGGCAGTTCTCCAGGTAATCCTTGATTCTGAGCCCCAATTTTCCATTGCTAAGCGAGACAGCCGTTGAGTTAATTTTGCCCCATTTTATGACTTTTCTTGTCGCTGTTCGTTAAGCGAATCACTGCAGTTGTTAAGCGAGTCACAAGTTTGTTAAGTGAATCTGGCTTCCCCCATGTACTTTGCTAGTCAGAAGGTCGCAAAAGGGGATCAGATGTCCCCGTGTCACAGCGACTGTCATCAATATGAGTCAGTGGCCCAGCGGCTGAATTGTGATCGTATGACCAGGGGGGGGGGGGGAATGCTGCAATGGTTGTAAGTGTGAAAACCGGTCGTAAGTCGCTTTTTTCAGTGCCATGGTAATTTTGAACAGCCAAGGCACTGACATATTCTGTGCTCAGTTATCACCCAAAACATCAATTATACCCGCTTCGTAATAGACTAGACTAGAACAGAACAGAATAAAGCTGGAAGGAACCTTGGAGGTCATCTAGTCCAGCCCTCTGGTCAATTTTTTTCCCCCCAATCTTTCAATTTTTCTTTTCTTTTTTTTCAAGCTTTTTTGTTGTTGTTACATACTTAAACTTTATAAACAACGTTTTGTTCCAGGTTTTCCCCTCTTTACACCTTCTAATTATACATAGTACATTTTACATCTTCTTTCCATTTTCCATTTCAGTCCATAATCTCCCGCTTAATTTTAATTTCTTCTTAATATATTGACAAATATCATGATTTGCCTCTCCAAGTTAATCCCATTTAACGTGTCATTTCCAACTATTATTCTGTTTCGCTGTTAATGACATATATCCTTGAGTTTAACTTTGTATGTTAAAACATTTCGTTTGATTAGTTATCCACAAAAAAATAATTTTAATCTATTCCCCACGCATTGTATTAAACATAATGGCTATATTCACTAAATTTCATTGTATTTTCTTGCCTTTTTTATATAACTTTCAAATAAGAAGAAAAAAAAAAGAGAGAACCAGGTCATCCCCTGAAGAAGAGAATATGTAAACACAACAACGGATAGAGTGGATGGAGGGAGGAGTAGAAGGAAAGATAGGAAGGAGAGGAGAAAGGAGAGGAATAGGAGAAAGGGAAAGGCAGAGGAAGAATGGGAGGGAATGTAAGAGTAGGAAAGAGGGGAGGAATGGGAAGAAGAGGGGAAGGGTAAAGGGGAGGAAGGGGAAGGAGAGAAGGGAAAGGAGAGGAGGAAGGAAGGAAGGAGAGAAGAAAGAGAAGAAAGGGGGTAGGAAGGAGGGAGGGAAGCAAGGAGGGAAGGAGGGAAGGAAGGAGAGAAGAAAGGAGGGAAGGAAGGAGGGAAGGAAGGAGAGAAGAAAGGAGGGAAGGAAGGAGGGAATGTAGGAGAGAAGGAAGGGGGGAAGGAAGGAGGAAAGGAAGGGGGAAACAAAGGAGAGAAGGAGAAAAGAAAGGAGGGAAGGAAGGAAGGAGGGAAGGAAGGAGGGATAACAATTAAACAATTATAGTTAAATGGAGGTATAATGATGGTAATATGTATAAATATATTTAAAAAAATAATAATAAAAAAAATTTCATTCTATTTTATTAACAAATCCTTCTCTTTCTTTCCTCCTTTTAACCGTTTTCTCTTAGTCTCTCAGGAATTTCATTTTCTTTTATGGTCTTTTCCCTCCATCCATTTACTTGGCTTTTTTTCTTTTTCTTGATCTTGAAATTTTTATATTTTTCCTTTCAAATCCTTTTTCTCCTTTTTTTAAATTCTATATCTTTCGATATAGAGGTCGTAAAACCAGATTTGGCGGCACAGCTGAAGAACCATTTCACAACTCTCTGCAAGGGTTGTTGTTATCATTACTATTTAACT
>NW_022473757.1:0-10000 GCF_009769535.1 Thamnophis elegans | reverse complement strand
TCCTGAAAGGGATTTAGTTATAATAATAACAAGAACAACGCAAGGCAAAAACCGAGTCTTATACGTTTACCTCTTTCTCTAAAGTTACAGCTTGACTCGCTTTCTTTAATCTGTCTTTTCTAAACATTAAAAGCATAAACTTTGCCTTCATTTTTTCCTCTGTTTCACACAGCAAAAAGTTAAAAGTTACGCTTGTTTGTGATTCCTGTAAAATTAAGCAGGGATTGCCTCCAGAAATCGTGGCCTCTCCATCACTGGAGGTTTTTAAGATGAGTCTCTAGATGGTCACTAGAATAGGCTCTCCTGCTTGAGAAAGGGGCTGGACTAGAAGACCTCCATGGTCTCTTCCAGCTCTATCCTATCCTATCCTATCCTATTCTTCATTCCAATAATTATTCTGTTCTGTTCTGTTCTATTCTAATTCTAATTCTATTCTTTATTCCAATATTTATTCTATTCTATTCTTTATTCCAATATTCTATTCTATTCTATTCTATGCTATGCTATGCTATTCCCTCCTTCCTTCTTTCCAATTCCCCCTCCCTACCTCCTTCCTCCTTCCTTCCTTTCTCTTTTCTTATCTCCTCCCCACATCTTTCCATTCCCATCTCCTCCTTTCTTCATTTCTTCCTTCCTTCCTTTCCTCATCACCTCCCTCCCTCCCCCCCTCCTTTTCATTCCCATCTCCTCCCTGACTCTCTCCCTCCTTTTCTTCCTTCTTCCCATCCCCATCCTCTCCCTTCCAGCTTCTTTCTTCCTTTCATCCTCCCTCCCTCCCTTCCCCATCCCCTCTCTCCCTCAGCAGCTCTAAATCGGTGGCCAAAATTCTGGATTTCCACCCGTCTAAAAGAGAGCAGAGAGTGTACAAAATCTGCACCTCCGAATTGTTCCCTCTGCAGCTGGTTGGTTTTAGAGGTGCAGGGAGGACAGTCTGGAGATTCGTCTGTGCTGAATTTTCTGGGTGGACCTTCTTTCTGTGACCGGCAGAAACCCCAGTTGACCAAGAGCCCTTGGACCTCTGCCCGATGGCCTTCAGGTTTCCACATCAGCACGGGGGAATCCTGCCAAACCGTTTATCTTTTTTATTTTCTAAGTCCGTCTATTTCAAGGCAAAATCTCCACCTCATTTAACCCTGCAGCTAATGCTCAACATACCACCGCAGCGGGGAGCAGAATTTCCGATGCTGGGTGAGGTTTGCGGCTGTTTTTGCAACCTTTTCTTTTTGCCACCGTTGTTAAGCGAGTCACCGCCGCTGTTCAGTGAATCCCATGCATCCCATCCCTTTTTTCAAGAGGCAACGGGACTTTCTTGGGGTTGAAGAGGTTTCGCTTCTCACCCAAGAAGCTTCTTCAGTTCTGGCTGTCGTATAGAAGCCTTGACGACGGTGGCAAGAAAGGTTGTGGGAAACTCACTTAACAACCGTCTTGCTTAGCAGTGGAAATGTTGGGCTCCATTGCAATTATAAACCGAGAACTGCCTGTATTTATTTATTTGTTTAAATAAATCCGTGTCCCCCCCTGAGGTCTTCTGCCAATCATATCCACTAGACCTGCCAGAGAAGGGGGGGAAAGGGGGTGTTAGGGCCACTCTCTCTTCAAGAGCTCCATCTGGCAAGGCCTTTTCGGTGGTGGCTCCTTCCCTGTGAAATATCATTCCTGGTCCAGCCCCCCCCCCCCCGGTCCACCTGAAGACCTGGTTCTGCCAAGGACCTGGGGAATAAAAAGTGGTGAGTTTGAGTCTTGTAGCAAGTGGGGTGTAGGTGTGTGGCCTTTATTGGGTTTTGCATTTGGATTTAAATCCTTTCTTTAAGAGAGGGAAAAAGAGATAGAGAGAAAGAAAGAAAGAAAGAAAGAAAGAAAGAAAGAAAGAAAGGGAGAGAGGGAGGAAGTAGAAAAAGAAAGGAAGGAAAGAAGAAAGGGAGGGAGGGAAAGAAGGACAGAAGGAAGAGCAAGGGAAAGAAAGAAAGAAAGAAAGAGGAAAGAAAGAGAAAGAAAGAAAGAGAGAAAAAGAAAGAAAGAAAAGAGGGAGGGAGGGATAGAAGTGAGGAAGGAGGGTGGAGGGGAGAGGGAGGGAGGAAGAGGGGGGGAGGAAGTAGAAAAAGAAAGAAAGAAGGAAGGAAGGGAAGGAGGGAAAGAAGGAAGGAAGAGCGAGGGAAAGAAAGAAAGAAAGAAAGAAAGAAAGGGAAAAGAAAGAAAAAGAAAGAGAGAGAGAGAAAGAAAAGAGGGAGGGAGGAGGAGGGAGGGAGGGAAGAAGAGGGAAGGAGGAAGTACAATAGGAAAGAAGGAAGGAAGGGAAGGAGGGAAAGAAGGAAGGAAGGAAGAGCGAGGGAAAGAAAGAAAGAGGAAAGAAAGAAAAAGAAAGAGAGAGAGAGAAAGAAAAGCGGGAGGGAGGAGGAGGGAGGGAGGGAGGAAGAGGGAAGGAGGAAGTACAATAGGAAAGAAGGAAGGAAAGAAGAAAGGGAGGGAAGGAAAGAAGGAAGGAAGAGTGAGAGAAAGAAAGAAAGACAGACAGACAGACAGAAAGAAAGAAAGGCACCTGAGTGAACTGTGGATGGACAGAAGATTTACAGCCAGAGTAATCAACCATAGTTACCACATCGTGCAGGGCGACCTGCTCTCCCAGCCTGAGAGAGTCCAATCGCACATTACGCTGCGCTCCGTTATCAGGAGAGCTCAAAGAAGAACTGGCTGTGCAGCCAACACCCGAAACTGGGGCGTCACTCCCACCCCCTCCCTTACAGGTCACAGAAGCAGCTGAGATGAGGCATCAGATCAGAGATAACGTCCCTCGAGTCAGTTCTCAGGAACGGTTATTAAAGTTCAGATGGAAAAGTACCAGAAAGCAAGGAAACTCAGAAGGAGACTATAGATAGTATTGGGTTCAACAGCAGGACGCTATAATGAGGGGCATCTTGGAGTCCTAGTGGACCATCGATTAAATAGGAGCCAGATGTGGGCAGCAGCTGCCAAAAAAGCCAACACAGTTCTAGGCTGCATCAACAGAGGGAGAGAATCAAGATCACGTGAAGGGTTAATACCACTTTATAAGGCCTTGGAAAGGCCACACTTGGAATATTTGCATTCAGTTTTGGTCGCCACGATGTAGAAAAGATGTGGAGACTCTGGAAAGAGTGCAGAGAAGAGCAACAAAGAGGATTAGGGGACTGGAGGCTAAAAGATGTGAAGAACGGTTGCAGGAACTGGGGATGTCTAGTTTAAGAGAAAGAAGAACCAGGGGAGACATGGTAGCAGCCTTCCAATTTCTCAGGGGTTGCCCCAAAGAAGAGGGAGTCAAACTATTTTCCAAGGCACCTCAAGGCAGGACAAGAAGCAATGGGTGGAAACTAATCAAGGGGAGAAGAAACTTAGAACTGAGGAATTTCCTGACAGTGAGAACAATTAATCAGTGGAACAGAAGTTGCCTCCAGAAATCGTGAATGCTCCAACACTGGAAGTCTTTAAGAAGATGTTGGATAGCCATTTGTCTGAAGTGGTGTAAGATTTCCTGTCTAGGAAGGGGTTTGGACTAGAAGACCTCCAAGGTTTCTTCCAACTCTGTTATTCTATTCTGTTCTGTTCTGTTCTAAAGAGTACAGAGAAGAGCAACAAAGAAGATTAGGGGACTGGAGACTAAAACATATGAACAATAGTTGCAAGAACTGGGTATGTCTAGTTTAATGAAAAGAAGGACTAGGGAGACATGATAGTAGTCTTCCAATATCTCAGGGGTTGCCACAAAGAAGAGGAAGTCAAACTATTCTCCAAGGCACCTGAGGACAGAACAAGAAGCAATGGGTGGAAACTAATCAAGGAGAGAAGCCACTTAGAACTGAGGAGAAATTTCCTGACGGTGAGAACAATTAATCAGTGGAACAGAAGTTGCCTCCAGAAGTTGTGAAGAAGTCTTTAAGAAGATGTTGGATAGCCATTTGTCTGAAGTGGTGTAGGGTTGGACTAGAAGACCTCCAAGGTCCCTTCCAACTCTGCTATTGTATTGTATTGTAAGGTGGGGCTAGAACTCCCAGCCTCCTGGTGATTGGCCCAGTTACCCAGCTGGCTTTCATGGCTAAGGTGACTAGAACTCACCATCGCCTGGTGATTGGCCCAAAAGTCACCCAGCCATTTTTCATGCCTAAAGTGGGACTAGAACTCCCAGCCTCCTGGTGATTGGCCCGAAATCACCCAGCTGGCTTTTGAGCCTAAGGCAGGACTAGAACTCATAGTTCTCCTGCTTTCCAGTGGTGCCTTAACCACTAGTCCAAACTATATCACAAATATCCATGCCAACCAAATCTCAGGTTGTGATCTTCTAATCCCAAACTTCCTTTATCTCTCAGTATCCCTTATTCCTCAATAATTCAATATTCTTCAAACCTAGCGATCAGCTGCAGAACACAATTTCAAGTTGTGTAAATCCGGCCCTCCCCTTTTCCTTTGCAACTTGCAACACCTCCTATTTAACTTATGGTTTATTTAGTCAATAATGTCCTTATTATCCCAGAAACCAAAGAGAAACACACAGACACACACACCTAAGGTGTTAATTGCCACAGTGCAACATGAGGCTGATAACAAAACACAAAACATGCTCATGGGTATCTGGAAAGACTTTAGATACCATCTGTGGCAACTTCAGTTCTCTGGCGTAATTAGGGTGCTGTTACTCAAGGACAGCTATTAAAATTGATAATCTCATCTACAGGGTGTAGGAGGGTTTAACAATGATAACAATATCATTAAGGCGAGTATGAGTGGAATGGAAACAGGAGTTTTGCAAAACTTCTGCTTTTTTCTCTCTCTTGCATTTACCCTTCCGGCTGTCACTCTGACGAGGAACTTCTGAAACTTCCTCTGAAAGTTCTCAGAAGTTTTCGTACTAGGAGGAACTCAGAAATAATGAAAGGAAGTCTTGGAGAAGACCAGCAACTGGGGCTTTAGAGACTGGGTGGGAAGTGGGAAATCCCCCCCCCCCCTTTCACGAGAGATTTCATTCCAGATGGGCCTGGCCCATTAAGAACATAGGGTGGAGTAAGTCTGTAGTAGCAATGCAAAGCAGATGGAGGCTCGTCTTCTGATCTCAACAGGATATTCTCAGTCACTCATTCCTCAAGGAGGTGGGATTTTCTTCCAGCCTGAAGTTGGCTGTTCCTTCTCCTCCTTCCTTGCTCACATCTTATTTCAAGGAGCTCCATGGGTGGATTCCGGGCCAAACCAGAAGCAACCAACCTCTGATGGGGCCTGCCTGACCCAAGGCCTCAGAGGGCAAAGCTTGTCCCATTTAACATATCCCCAGGGGTCAGAAAGGTTGCAACCACTGATGGCTAAGGCAGTGTTCCTCAAACATGGCTGCATGGACTTCAACTCCCAGAATTATTCAACTTTGATTTCAATCCTGGTAGTTGAAGTCAAAGTTGAAGGATTCTGGGAGTTGAAGTCCATCATCTTCAAGTTCTCAAGGCTGGCTGCCTGGGGAATTCTGGGAGTTGAAGTCCACAGGTCTTAAAGTGGATGAGATGGGGGATCTGGCTAAGGAATTCTGGGAGTTGACAAGTTAACAAGGTTGGCTGCCTGGGGAATTCTGGGAGTTGAAGTCCACCACCTTCAAGTTCTTAAGGTTGGCTTCCTTGGAAATTCTGGGAGTTGAAGTCCACCACCTTCAAGTTCTCAAGGTTGGCTTCCTTGGAAATTCTGGGAGTTGAAGTCCACCACCTTCAAGTTCTTAAGGTTGGCTGGCTGGGGAATTCTGGGAGTCCTCCATCTTCAAATTGTCTAAGTTGTGAAACACTAGTGCTCCTCAGCCACGGTGAAGGCAATGTCAGAAGGACTCAGCAGATCAAAGAGGTTTCCAGGATGTGTTGTGCTGGGTTAAATGCAAGTGATTGTGAAAGACAGCCAACCACCTACAAAAAGAGTGTACCATGCAACAGATCTCGGGTCCACAGAAAAACCTTTCTCCATGGAAATGTCCTTGATGCTCAAAAGGTTGGAGGCCACGGCCCTGTTCCATTTCTGACAAATGGTTGTCCAATCTCTTCTTCAAAACCTGCCATCTTTCCAGGACACCCAAATCTCCTGGATGGACGGGTTTAGGTTATGTGGAAACCTCCAGCAAGGAGGTAAACTGACCATATTAACAGAGTTGGAAGGCACCTTGTAGGTCATCTAGTCCAACCCCCTACTCAAGCAGGAGACCCTACACCATTTCTGACAGATGGCAGTCCAGTTTCCTCTTGAAAGCCTCCAATGATGGAACTCCCACAACGGCTTCTGTCCCATGGGTTGATTGTCCTCACTGTCAGAAAATGTCTCCTTATTTCCAGGTTGAATCTCTCCTTGATTAGTTTCCATCCATTCTTCCTTCTCTGGCCTTTGGGTGCCAGAAATTAGCTTGACACACACCCCCTCTCTCTGTGGCAGCCCCATAAATATTGGAAGACTGCCATCATGTCTCCCCTGGTCCTTCTTTTCATTAAACTAGACATACCCAGTTCCTGCAACTGTTCTTCATCTGTTTTAGCCTCCAGTCCCCTAAATCCTCTTTCTTGGTCTTCTCTGCACTCTTTTTCTAGAGTCTCAACATCTTTTTTATAGTATGGTGACCAAAACTGGATGCAGTACTCTAGGTGTGGTCTTACGAAGGCTTTGTAAAGTGGAATTAGTACCTCCCTTGATCTTGATTTGCATCCCTCTGTTAATGCAATTTAGGAATGCATTGGCTTTTTTGGCTGCCGCTGCACAAGGCTGGCTCAGATTTAACCGGTTGTCCACGAAGACTCCAAGATCCCTCACAGAGTTGACTGAAATCATCTCAAGAACTTAGCTGGAGATGAAAGGAACCGAGAACCTTCACTTCTGCTGAGAAGATGCAGAACTCAGCCGCGGGTGGTGGCCATGAGGTCCATGTCCTCCACAACTCCTGCTCCAGTTGCTCTGCCTAATGACTTGGCCTCCATCTGAAAATCTGGGCGGATAATCTTCACAATGGCAAGGATTACGGTGGCTATCGGTTCCGTGCCTGAGCAGAGAACTGATCTCATTCCAGATACGGAGCTGTCCTCAGCTGTCTTTCGGTTTGCCTCAACCTCTGATTCATCCCTTGAGATTGCAAACAGATAAAACGTGAAAAAGGAGTTGAGGAACTCTTAGGGACCTTGATGTCTTCATGGATGATCCCTTAAACATGAGTCAGCCGTGTGCAGCAGCAGCCAAAAAAGCTAACGCCATCCTCGGTTGCAAAAACAGAGGCCTAGAATCAAAATCACGTGAAGGATTAAGCATTAGCACCACTAATCCTTAGTAAGGCTAATCCTTAGTAAGGATTAGCACCGCAGCCTTAGTAAGGCCACACCAAGAATACTACATCCAGTTTTGGTCAGCACTCTACAAAAAATAAGATGTTGAGACTTTGGGAAAAGTGCAGAGAAGAGCAACGAAGAGGATCAAAGGCCTGGAGGCTAAAGCGTACGATGAACAGTTGCTGGAATTGGGTTTGGCTAGTCTCGAGAAGACAAGGACCAGGGGAGACATGATAGCAGTCTTCCAATATTTGAGGGGCTGCCCCAAAGAAGAAGGGGTCAAATTATTCTCCAAAGCACCAGGAGGCAAAATAAGAAACGATGGGTGGAAATGAATCAAGGAGAGAAGGAATTAAGGAGAAACTTCCTAACAAGAAGAAAATTAACCCGTGGAACAACTTGCCTCCAGAAGTTGTGAATGCTCCAACACTGGAGATTTTAAAGAAGAGATTGGACATCCATTTGCCCATAATATAGGGCCGTGTTTCTCAAGCTTGGCAACTTGAAGATGTCTGGACTTCAACTCCCAGAATTCCCCAGCCAGCATTCGCTGGCTGGGGAATTCTGGGACTTGAAGTCTAGACATCTTCAAGTTGCCAAGCTTGAGAAACACTGATATAGGGTCTCCTGTCTGAGCAGGGGGCTGGAATAGAAGACCTCCAAGGTCCCTTCCAATATTCTGCCAGTCACTTAGGAACACACATCTTGTCACTTTACAAAGCAAGGAGACTCCAAAGCACCAAAGAAGGCAGGACAAGAAGCAATTGGTGGAAACTAATCAAGGAGAGAAGCAACGTGGAACTAAGGAGGAATTTCCTGACAGTGAGGACAATTAACCCGCGGAACGACTTGCCTCCAGAAGTCGTGAATGCTCCAACACTGGAGGTTTTTTTAAGAAGAAATTGGGCAGCCATTTGTCTGAAAAGGTGTAGGGTCTCCTGCTTGAGCCGGGGGCTGGACTAGAAGACCTCCAAAGTCCCTTCCAGTTGTATTCCGAGGTGGCGCAGTGGTTAGGGTGCAGTACTGCAGGCCACTTCAGCTGACTGTTATCTGCAGTTCAGCGGTTCTAATCTCATCGGCTCAGGGTTGACTCAGCCTTCCATCCTTCCGAGGTGGGTGAAATGAGGACCCGGATTGTTGTTGGGGGCGATATGCTGACTCTGTAAACCGCTTAGAGAGGGCTGAAAGCCCTATGAAGCGGTATATAAGTCTAACTGCTATCGCTATTCCTTCCTTCTCCCTACTACCCTCTCCCCTGCCGATCCTTTCCGTGCCTTCCTATCCTTCCTTCCTTCCTTGCTCGGACTGCCAGTTGAACGGAGCCGTCCATCCTTATCCGAGTGTGTGGGTAAAAGGAGGAACCCGGAGTGTTGGTGGGGCCGATATGCTGATCTGTAAACCGCGTAAGAGAGGGCTGTAAAGCCCTATGAAGCGGATATACAGTCTTACGGCTATGCGAGCGATTGCTATTCTAATTCTAGAACAGAGGTGGGGAACGGATGGCCTGTTTATGACTTGTGGACTTCAACTCCCAGACGTCCTGAGCCGGCGTGGGAGTCGAAGCCCACAAGTCATAAAAAGGCCCATGGTCCCCCACCCCCTGTGTCCTAGAAGATCTGGTTAGGTCAACAGAGTCTTCATCTCAGCCGCGTATTCCTAGAATCTCTCCTTCGAAGGGCTTTTTTCTGTTTGTTTCCTGGCGTGTCTGTTTTTCTTTTTTGCCCCTTGGAAGAAGCGAAGACTTTACTTCTGTAAAAGAAAAAAGAGTTTCCGTCATGGGTGACTGTGAACTCTAGTTCCTGGGAAGAAGCGAATCAGACAGTGGTGGTTCCCTTCGTAGGAGTGTCTGGGCTGGTTTCGCAACCGGATCTCAGCAGAGGTGAAACGGAGGCCTTTGGGGTCTGCCTTTCCGAGGAATCGACCCAGCCCACATTTTTTTTTACAGAAGTGGGATTCTCTTGAATTCGGTCCACGTTGCATTTTAGATCCTGCTTGGAGGCAAGTTGAAGCTAGGAGGAAGTCAGCCTAAAAATGGGGGCTGCCTCTTTCTTTCTTTTTTTCTTTCTTTCTTTCCTTCCTTCCTTCCTCCTTTGCTCTCTCCTTCTCTTCTTCTCATTTCTCCACATCTTCTTTTCTCCCTACCCCTCTTTCTTTCTTTCTTTTTCTTTCTTTTTCTTTCTTTCCTTCCATCCTTCCTTCCTCTTTTGCTGTCTCCTTTCCTCCTTCTCTTGTTCTCATCTCCATCTTCTTTTATCCCTCACTCTCTCCCTCCTCTTTCTTTCTTTCTTTCTTTCTTTCATCTTTCTTTTTATCTTTCTTTCTTTTTCTTTCTTTCTTTCCTTCCATCCTTCCTCCTTTGCTCTCTCCTTCTCTTCTTCTCATTTCTCCACATCTTCTTTTCTCCCTACCCCCGTTCTTTCTTTCTTTCTCTCTCTCTTTCCCTCCTTTCTTTCTTTCTTTCTTTCTTTCTCTTTCTTTCTCTTTCTTTTTCTTTCTTTCCTTCCTTCCTCCTTTGCTGTCTCCTTTCCTCCTTCTCTTCTTCTCATGTCTCCATCGTCTTCTTTTATCCCTCACTCTCTCCCTCCTCTTTCTTCCTTCCTTCCTTCCCTTCCTTCCTCTTTTGCTCTCTATTTTCCTCCTCTTGTTCTCGTGTCTCCATCTTCTTTTATCCCTCCCTCTCTCCCTCCTCTTCCTTCCTTCCTCTT
>NW_022473756.1:0-35969 GCF_009769535.1 Thamnophis elegans | reverse complement strand
GAACGAGGCTCCCTAAACTACATAACCCTCCCCCCCCCCCGTCCCCGGGCGTAAAGGCGCTTTTTAAGGATCGAGGAAGGGATGGACCCCTGCCTGCTCGGGCTGCGTAAAAAACGCGCCGGTGCCACCTTTGGGTGCGTTTGAAGAAAGAGGGGGGGGGGGTTACTTCCCCCCCACACCGCATCTCAGCTGACCAAAAGTGCTGCGAGGCCTAAGTGCGACGGCGTCGGGGTGGGTGAGTGGGTGCTTCTCCCCCCCCAGCCCAATTAATAAAACGCACGTTGGGTAGGGAAAGCTTTTAATTCCTTCCTGTCCCGTCCGTCCGTCCGTCCGTCCGTCCCCCCCCCCACGTTTTAAAATTTTCTTCTCCGTGTTTGCAGGACGCGGAGACTTCCTCAGGTCAACTCCCGAAGCCGGACCGAATGGAGGTTGGGGGAGAGTGTTTCTCGCCTCCGGGGGTCGGAGAACCGGACCGCCCGCTTCCTACCCACCCACCCAGCCCAAAGGAATTGCGGAGAAGGGGGTCGCGAGAGCATCCCAGCTAAGAGACGGAAGAAAGGTAACGTTTTGCGCAAACGAGCCTAGTTGTTAAAAGGCAGCAACGCGTCTTTTCGTGGTTGTCCCGGGGGGGGGGGGGATCCTCCATACCCACCTGTGCGACAAACTTTCCGGCTTATTGTGTCGTGGATGGGTTTATTTCACGGAGACCCCAACTTTCCTTCGACCCGTTTTACCTGCCATTTTCTCTCCCCCCCCCCCTATAATTCTGCGCGGTGCTTTCTCGCTAAATGTTCGCCGCATTATTATTATTATTATTATTATTATTATTATTATTATTATTATTATTAATCACAGTCAGCCAGATGTTCAGTCTGGGATTGGCATTTTTGTCTACCTATTGAGTCCTTACCAAGGACCTGGAATAGGCAAATCTGGATGTTTGATAGTGTATTATTATTATTATTATTATTATGTTAATCTTTGGTGAGATTCACAGCCTTTGGGGCTGGTTGGTAGCTCAACAGCTCGAGTCCTAACCAAGGACCTAGGAACGGTTAAGGTAACGTATTATTATTATCATATATTATATTCATTAAACATGAAACTCAGCCAACTGAACCTTCAAAAATGCATTATAAAATACCAGTGACTGAAATTATTGTTGTTGTTGTTGTTGTTATTATCCATTCCTCTTTGGTTAGCAGGTTCAGGGGGGGAAAGTGGCTTGAGCAGAAATCGGGCGAGTAGAAGTATCAGAAAATGTCCTTCCTTTTTCTTTCTTCGCATTTTCTTAAAGCAAAGAAAATCGGGTTTTTACCTACCCTTCCAGAAACTCCCAACCCCTCGCGAAATAAATTTTAAAAAAATAGAAGGAAGCGTTGAGGGAGGGGGCTGGAAGGAGCCCCTCAATGTATGAGGACTTTATACGGGTGACCCCCAGACAGAGAGAGAAGGTGGAATCCGGCAGAGAAAAAGAGATGGGCGGTTATTATTAATTACTGTTACCTAATTAATGGCGTTCTTTGGGGGGGGGGCGGAAATTCAAGTGGCGCGAAACGAGGTGGACGGGAGCGGAAGCTTTTGTGCGGGGGGATTAAAGAGGGGGAGTGAGACCCAAAAGGAAAAAAAAAAACCAGTCTCGGATGCTTTCAATAAATAAAACCAGATATTTAATTTTTTTTTAAAGCGAGCGAAGGCAGGATCAGGGCCGTACCCATTCCAAAAATAAGCAGGTAGAAAGGAAAAGGAGAATGAGAGAAGAAAGGTTTAGTGGAAGTGTTTGTGTGTGTGTGTATGTGTGTATGAGATCTTTGCTAATAAAAAAATAACCATAAAAATAACGGGAGTTTCCTTTTCTTTTTTGTCGCAAAGATTTTCGCTTCTGCAGTGGCCTTAGCCGCGTCGCAAGCGTGGTGCGGGTGTGTAGAGGCGCACAGATATCGGTAGGCCCATACCCATTCCCAATGGGTGTATATCCCATTGTGTGAGTGAGAGAGAGAGTGTGTGTGTGTGTGTATGTGTATCCCATTTGTAAACACTTGAGGACTGGAGAGGTTTTGGGGGTAAGAGTAAAACAGACTTCTTTGGGTTTCTATTCTATGCGCTTTTAAAGTTCGGCTTTCATCGGCCACTCAGTCACCAAAGCCCTAACTACACAGATTTAATTACGATTGGAAACGGGGGGGGGGGGGGAGAAGGGAGGTCGGCGGGGGTCGCTCGCTTGAAACGACCGGCCTTTCTTTTAAAAAAAAAAACCCTTCAAGGTTTTCTCTTTCCGCAACCCCCAAGTCCGTTTCCACGTGTTTTCCCTAAAACTGGGCCTTAAAAAGAAGTTAAAAGCTGTGTAGCAAAACCAGCTTAGACGCCAAACAGTGTGTCCGTGTGTGTGTGTGTGCGTGTGACCCTTTGGTTTATAAAGACTTTCGATTTTTAATTTTTTTAAAAACCAAAAGAACGGTGTGTGCGCTGGGTGTGAGTGTGGAAAAATCTCCTCGCAGGCCCACTCGCGATGAATTTCCCCTTAGAAGGTGTCCATTTGGATTTATTTTTATTTCTATTTTTATTTATCCAGTAGAAGAAGAAGAAAAAAGAAAGAAAGGCATCGGAAACAAAATGTGTCCCGTCCCCGTCCCCCCCCAATCCGCGAATTGGAATAAAAAGGAAAGAAACACGGGTTTTCTTCTTTTATCGCGCCGAGAATATTCTCGGCCCAAAGGGCGAATGAGGACGCCGCTGGATTTTTACGCCCGAGGCCGGGTTCGGAAGAGGCGCTTGTTTACCCGGGTCAATGGCAAACCTTGAAGGAGACGGCGTTCCCACGATTTACTAAATCTGGTGGGGTTTCATTTCAGCCAGAGAGGCAAGGGGGTTGGGCAGGTGAGCGTGTAAAGGGAAACCTGACCCGTTTCGTGGCGTTTACGCTTCAGTGAAGTTTGAAAGGGGGGGGGGGGAATTGACGCGGGTTAAGAGCTGCCGTGTGAACGCGACTTACTTTAATGTAATTTCTCTTCCTCTTATTTAAATGTGTCTTTCCGCTCTTATTTTCTAGGAATAACACCAAGCGAAAGGCTTATTTTAACCCAGTTCGTTGGAACTGCGGCCGTTTCCTTCCGAGTAAACCTGGGGAAAAACTGTCGGAGGTGACCGCGGTGTACTTGCGCGTAAAGAGCATTTGGGGATCTTCGCTTAAGGTAGAACTTGGGAGCTGGCAAGTTTTCTGCTCAGCGAGGGTTGGGTTCCCGCGACCCTTGGGAAAGTGAGGTTGGGCCACGTGTTGGGAGGACACCCCCCCCCCAGTTCCCCGTTTCCAGACCTCGTGTGAACCAGGCGGGTGGAGAGAAGCCAGGGAAGGGTCCCTAACTTTCTTCAGGTCCTCTGAATCCCAGGCCTCGTGTGAATTCGCCAACCCGGAAGAACGGCCTTTTCCCTAACTAACTCCATCCGCTTTTGCGGACTGGCCTGAAGTCTCGCGTGTGACCCGAGATCCAAACGAAGGCTGCGAATGTGGGAAGCGCGAAGGGTTGAAGGATGCGGGTTGGACACGCGCACCTGCCTCACCCGTGTCCAGGAGAGGCGGTATTGGAGGGGGGGGAGGAGACCTACCCCTTTAAACACCTAGACCCAAGGCGGGATATAAATCTAACAAAACAATTAATTTTAACCCTCGGGTAATCCAATCGAGAGAGAGGGGTGGGGAGGGAAAGGCAGGTCTGCGAAGCTAAAACGATAGACCCCGTTCTCACGACCCGTTCCGCGGGGATTTTTCCTACTTAGCGTCCCACTAACTGGGTCCCCCACCCCCACCCCACCCCCAAGGCAGGGGAATCCTCAACTCATTCTTCTCGTTCTCCAGCAAAGCTAAACCAATTTCCTTCTATTTAAGTACAATGGCAATAAAGATTACACTTAAAACCGCTACTAGCCTCGCTTGGGGTTTAGAGCGTCCTGGGAACGCAAACTTGAAGGGGTTCTGTAAGTTTGTTGTTGTTAGTTGCGAAGTCGTGTCTGCCCCATCGCAACCCCATGGAAAATGATCCTCTAGGCCTTCCTGTCTTCTACCATCCTCTGGAGTCAATTTAAGCTCCATCCAGCCACCTCCTTCTCTGCCATCTCTTTTTTTGCCCTCCATCTTTCCCAGCGTGAGGCTCTTCTCCAGGGAGTCCTTCTTCCTTCTCATCAGGTGGCCAAAGTCTTTGAGTTTCCTCTTCAGGATCCGCCTTCTAAAGAGCATCCAGGGTTGATCTCCTCTAGGACTGACCAGTTGGATGGCCTTGCAGTCCAAGGGACTCAATGCAGGAGTCTTCTTCTCCAGAGTTCAAAGGCCTCCATTCTCTGGCGCTCGCCTTCCATATATATATATATATATTTCTGAAAACCATTATTCGATCATTCTGAGCTTTTATTGCTAATAGTCATACCGTGATTGTTAATGAGAGCTCGGAATTATCCAAAGCGTTGGCTTTCCCTCCTACATTTCCTCACCAGATGTTGAGCTGCTGCTGCTGCTGCTGTGTGCTCACAACAAGCTAAGCCAGGTTAGCCACCACCTTGGTTCCCTGTCGCCACACAGCACTGTGATTCCCAGCCCACCCTGTGCCAGAAACATGGCAGGGGGCTGCCCTTGTGCTAAACCTCTGGTTGTTGTTTAGAAACCCATTGTGGGAATGCAGCCTTGACACGCAAGTCTGAATTTCTAGCCAAGATCGCACCCAGCTTTAGGAGGGTGGGAGTTTGTCTGGAGTTAAAATGGGCCTTTCCCACGTGGCTCCTGATTGGCAGCCGGGATAGAGGCCACTCAGTGGGCAGGTTGTGGAGCCAGTCACACAGCCACAGGTAAGGCGTTCTTGCTGTGGCTGGCCTACCAGCCTACCAGGGTTGCCCTAACAAGGAGAGAAAGGCAAGGGGACTGAAGAAGTTACACCAGCTTGTTAATCTGCGATTCACAAACCCAATGTAGGATTTGAGGTTATAACAGGAAGGAGTTTCTATGGAGATTCTCAATCCTCCAGTTTGTCCCAAAGGTGCTTTTTCTTCCATTCCCTTTCTTTCTTTTCTTCCTTCCTTTCTTTTTCTTTCTTCCTTCCTTTCTCTTTCTTTCTTTCCTTCCTTTTTCTTTCTTTCTTTCCTTCCTTTTTCTTTCTTTCCTTCCTTTTTCTTTTTCTTTTCTTTCTTTCTTCCTTTCCCTTTCCCTTTTCTTTCTTTCCTTCCTTCCTTTCCTTCCTTTTCCTCTTTCTTTCTTTTTCTTTCTTTCCCTTCCTTCCTTTCCTTTTTCTTTCTTCCTTTCCCTTTCTTTTCTTTCTGTCTTCCTTTCCCTTTCTTTCTTTCTTTCTTTCCTTCCTTTCCCTTTTATTTCTTTCCTTCCTTTCCTTTTTCTTTCTTTCCTTCCTTTCCTTTTTCTTTCTTTTCTTTCTTTCTTCCTTTCCCTTTCTTTCTTTCTTTCCTTCCTTTCCCTTTTATTTCTTTCCTTCCTTTCCTTTTTCTTTCTTTCCTTCCTTTCCTTTTTCTTTCTTTTCTTTCTTTTCTTTCTTTCTTCCTTTCCCTTTCCTTTCTTTCTTTCTTTCCTTCCTTCCTTTCCTCTTTCTTTTTTTCTTTCTTTCTTTTCTTTCTTCCTTCCTTTCCCTTTCTTTCCTTCCTTCCTTTCCTTTTTCTTTCTTTTCTTTCTTTCTTCCTTTCCCTTTCCTTCTTTCTTTCCTTCCTTTACTTCCTTCCTTTCCTCTTTCTTTTTTTCTTTCTTTCTTTCTTTCAAAAGGTGGCTGGTTTTTCCTTGAAGACATTTCGCCTCTCATCCAAGAAGCTTCTTCAGTTCTCAGAGCGGAGGAAGCTTCTTGGGTGAGAAGCAAAACATCTTCAAGGAAAAAAAATCAGAAAAATCCAGTCACCTCTTGAAGGAAAAAAATAATAGCCCTTTTGGGACAACTGAGTATCACCTACCTTTGATGTATTGGGCTTCTGGGTTTTTCTGTGTCAATGGTCCTCTCTCCCCCCACCACACCCCTACTCCCACCTTCCTCTGTCCTTAAATTTCTTTTCCTCTGTGTCTCAACTCCATCCTTGACCAGGTACAACTTAATCCCAGGGAGTTCAGAGGATGTGCGAGGGGAAGCTTGAGCAGAGAAATGACACCTGGCTGCGTTCACACGATTACACCAGCCCAGCTCACGTTAGCAGATTGGTTTTTAGTCCCGGTTGTAAATCTTGGAAACGGGGTGAGTAAACCTTGGCTGAAGAAAGCGAGGCCAGGGCTCCTCCATCGCCCTTGAGTGGGTGGGAGGGAGATATTTGAATCATTTGAGGTGCAGGGTTTGGAGGGAAGTTGTGTGAACAAGGGCATGCTGTTAAGTCATGAATGGGGTGTGCTTTCTTAACCTAGGCGAAGAGTTGCACATGTGAACCTACCAGTGGCATAAGAGTGAGAGAGTGAGAGCGAGGGACAGACGGACGGACAGACAGAGGGGGAGAGAAGGAGAAGGGGAGAAATAGAGAGGGAGAGGAGGAGGGAGGGAGAGAGAGAGACAGGGAGAGAAAGAGGAGACACAGAAAAAGAGAAAGGGGAGACAGAAAGA
Source organism: Thamnophis elegans (assembly GCF_009769535.1). Taxonomy (NCBI): domain Eukaryota; kingdom Metazoa; phylum Chordata; class Lepidosauria; order Squamata; family Natricidae; genus Thamnophis; species Thamnophis elegans. The sequence continues at coordinate 29,406 of NW_022473756.1, read as the reverse complement.
CAGAGAGAGGGAGACAGAGGGAGAGAGAAGGAGAGGGGGAGAAATAGAGAGGGGGAGAGGGAGGAAAGCAGAGGGAAAGAGAGAGAGAGAGAGACAGACAGACAGACAGACAGAAGGAGAGGGAGGGAGGGAGGGAGAGAGAGAGAGACAGAGAGACAGAGACAGAGATAGACAGAGAGAGAGAAAGAGAGAGAGAAGAGAAGAGAGATGGCCAAACAATCCAGAGATTTATATATATTTTAAAATAATAGAACAAAATGTTTCAATGACACCGAGTTCATCCACCATCCTCCATTCCCACTATTTTAACTATGGTTTAATAATCAGTAAACCACCCATTTCTCTGCATTTCCACTGCACTCTAAGTCACAAAGCTGGCTTTTAAAACCATAGTGAAGCAATTCTCATATTCCAAGAAGCCGAAACTGCCACAAACTTGGGCAATAACCTGCTGTGTGAACTCCCCCCACCTAAAAATCCTTGTAGGTCAAAATCAGATAGCTCACCCACATAAAGGAGAAATTATCCCCCTCTCCCCCCCCAAGTCTTTTCATTAAAGACTACCCTTCAAAATATATATCTATTTACCCAGTTTCTACTGGGTAAACCTTTCCCTTTTTGATCAAATTGTCTACTGCTAATCCCCTTTCTTTGCTTCCTTCTTTGCAAAGGAATTATTATTTGAATTAGTATCTGGCAAGGGAAATCAGAAAGCGCATCTTTAATTCTATCTATCTATCTATTTATCTATCTATCTATCTATCTATCTATCTATCTTTTTCCTTTAGTGTCAATGTAAAAAATATCCTGTCACTATAGAGGACGGGACAGGAGGGGAAATGTTCTGCAGATTTCTTACATCCCCCTCTCTGTGGGTGGAAAAAGAAAATACTAACAGGAGAGTGAAAGTGTTTGTTTGTTTCATAGAAATGGTTGTGGTTGTTTGTTTGCCTCTGTTGCATGTGTGTGTGTGTGTGTGTTTAATTTTTAATTTAATTAAACACCCTCCTCCAGGCCAAAATTTTCAGGTTTTCAAAAGTGACGCGTGTTGACTGGCAACTTCACTCCTCCAGAACCAAGCCTAGCGTGTTTAACACAGAAGTAAGCCTAACTTGTAATTTTTTTTAAAAAGGACTTATATTTACTCGAAAAGCAATATATCTATCTATCTATCTATCTATCTATCTATCTATCTATCTATCTATCTATCTATCTATCTATCTATCTATCTATCTATCTATCTATCTATCTATCTATCTACCATCAATCTATCATCTATCTATTATCAATCTATTATCAATCTATCCAGCCTCTCTCTGTCCTTTCTTTCTCTTTCTCCCCCCCCCCTCTCTCTCTCTCTCTCTCTCTCTCGTGTGTGTATGTGTATGTGTGTGTGTGTGTGTGTGTGTGTGTGTGTGTGTGTATATATATATATAATGTATGTATGTATGTATGTATGTATGTATGTATATGTCACAACCCCCGGTATGCCCAAATATGGGAGGAAGATCACTACTTCCATTCTCTGTCCTTCGGCTCGTCACAAGAGTAGTCTCCCTTTATTTATTTATCAGCACAAATATAACAAACATATATACTTTAAATATATACCTTTCACCCTGGCTTGGCTGATAAGGAGTCGAGCTCTGTAGCTCAGTGGTTAACACATCTGCCTAAGAGGCAATACAGCACAGGTTTGATTCCCAATAAGGGTATGGCTAGCTGATGAGAGCTAAATAGCTTGAAATAGATCTATACTAGTCTCCCTTTATTTATCAGCACAAATATAACATATATATATTTGCTCACTTGCTCACAGCGACTCTAAACGGCTTACAGAAAATAAAAACAGAATGTAGAATAATAATAATAACAACAACAACAACTAGAAAAGATAATGAAAGATCGCAACCTGGCCATCGAAACTACATGGCTATGGATGAAGCATATGACAGGGATATCCATTGTCATTGGGGCACTTGGCACCAACTCCAAGGATTTTACAAGACACATCCACAAATTGCAGCTTCCTGCAATAACCCCAACGGAACTGCAAAAAAAAAAAAAAAAAAAAACTAGCTACTCGGAACATCTTATATTTTAAGAAGGTCCTTGGTTGATACCTAGGACGCTGCCAGCCACCAGTATCAACCATTAACACCAGTCACTGGTATTTGTAATGCATTTTTGAAATGTTCAGTTGGCTGAGTTTCCTGTTTCATGAATGAAGTATATAATAATAATCATAATCTCCATCCCTCCCCCTCGGCGACAACACACCTTCAAATCCAGCCATTGCATGGGCTCCATCCCACTCTGGATTGCCCAGAACCTTCTGGGCATAACCCCCAGTCCATAATATCGTTTGGGGTACTGACGGGTATTGTAGCCTATGAGTCTCAAGACTTCCTTCTCCTATCCTACGCGTGGGGGGGGGAGGGGGGCCGTTGTGGATCGCAGCTTCTGCGGGGGAGCTGGAGGTTGCCTTTAGTTTGGCCTCTTTAACACTGTGTCTTAGCGGCACACTTCAGCACAATATGTCTTAACACACCTCCCCCCCCCACACACACACGCACAAAGAGCAGCTTTGTGAGGTTGTTAAGATTTATTGGAAGCCGGTCTTGCTGTTTAAACTCTTGTTTGCTTTTTAGGAAGGAAAGGGGGGGGGGACATTAAATAAAGACACGACGCAGCAAATACGCGAGTCTGTTTTAGATTTAGACACAGAAGCAGCGAAGTTAAGACTGGCCAACTGAACGCGTGTGTTGTGTGTGCGCGCACGCAGAAGGATAACAAAAAAAGGGGGGGGGAGCTTTCTTTACTATGAAAAAAAAATAGACCCAGACTACAGCTCCCATAAGCCCCGGTCGACAGACTGTTCCAAAACAGCCCAATTAATATCCAAAGCGCTTGACTCGTATCATTCAATTAAATCAAACCATTTTTTTTTAAATTTGGCCCAGACGAAACAAGCCCTAAAGTTTTAGTTTCTTAAACCATGATTTCGTTGGAGACGCCACCGAGGGGGTCCTCACTCGCCTTGCAAAAAAAAAAAAGCCACGCCCATCGATCCTGGTTTGCAAACCGCAGTGGCTGAGTTGAACGGGGCCAAGTTTTAAGCAGGCTTAACTCTGGTTTGATTCGATTAAGCGGAACTGCTAAGCGTCCAAATAAAAAAAAAATAAACCCAGGTTCAAACCCGAGGGGGAGCCAAGTTTAAAACAAAGCGGGGGGCTAAGATGTGTTAAATTAACCGTGGCTTGATGGAATTCAGGCAGTTTTTATTTCTGAACAGATAGGAAACATTCACGGAGCAACGATTAAACCGCGTTGAAGTCGCCCGTGCTCAAACAGGGCAATTTTAATTTTTTTTCTGCAGTTCACCCCAATAGCTTCGTTACGGATTCTTTCATCCCTTTTCTTGGGGATTGGTGAAGTTGGGTTGAGGGAGTTGGTCTCATTCACAAAGCCGCAACTCTCTCTCTCTCTCTCTCCCTCCCTCCCTCTCTCTCTCTCTCTCTCTCCCTCCCTCCCTCCCTCCCTCCCTCACTCACTCACTCTCACTCTCACTCTCACCCTCACCGATCTTGCCACTACTGGAATTGCACCTGAGCCCACCGTGGCGCAAAAAAGGTGATTATTGTCTGCGTGTGAGCAGAACATTGGGATGGGTCTGAACGCTTGAAGAGGAATTGATTAAAAGAGGGGGTTGGAGTTCTGGTTTTCCGGGGGGGGGGCTGGGAGGAAAACATCTTCTCAATCTTGAGGCCCCCCCGTCCCTCAAAAAGTGACTTTTCCCCCTAGGGAAAATGTATCAAGATTTTTTTAAAAAAAATCCCAACCACTCATTGTCGCTCCCTTCTTTGCTGTTACTTTCCACCTGGCGTGTTTTTAGGTCGGCTACTGAGGACTAGAAGCATGGCTCTTTTTTTATTGACAGAATCTCAGGAAATGGAGAAGGGGGAGGGAATTAGCGCTCTGTGTGTGTGTGTGTTTAATGTAAATACTTCGCAAGAAAAAAATGTTCTGGTTGAGTCCGGATTGGAAAAAAAAACCTGGGAAAATCATAACTGATCTCTTGCAGGGATGGAAATCTCAAAGCTACGGGCGTTTGATCTGCTTTTTTCTGATCGATATTCCTTTGTGCTAAGGACAAAAAAAAATAATTAATACCAATTTGCCCCGCGGGTTGAGAAGCGTTTAAGCTGACGCTGGACTTTTCAAGCCCCCAATTCTGTCTGTCTGTCTGTCTGTCTGTCTGTCTCTCTCTCTCTCTCTCTCTCGTTCTCTCTCTGGGGAGAGGGGTCCCCACCCAAACAAAACGCGCCACGGATTTAAGGCGCTGGGTAATCCCAACAGTGAAACTCTTAAGTAATTTTAAAGGGTGGGGGGAGGAGTGGATCTTGGAAGGGAGGGGTAAATATGCAAATCTGCCAGTTTTGGGGCGCTCTCTGTCTGCTAAGAGAGGGCGCGGATCCTCCTGCCAGGTGCTGCCCTGAGAATCCCAGGCACTTTGATTAGAGAAGGGGGGGGTCTTCCTCCCGCACTGCGGGTTAGTTCGAATCTCACCCCCCCACACACACACACACGCACCCCTTTTATTTAAAAGAAACAAATCCGTTGCAGCTGTAAAAAAAAGTAGTTCAGCGCCCCCCTCCAAGGTGCAAGGCCACCGGGTTTAACGCGGGGGGGGGGGTAAGGGTTGCGCCCCCGCAGTTTTAGGTGAGGCGGAGCCCCCACCCCCACCCCCGATGAAGAAGGGGGTCGTTGCGTTTCCTTGGTGTCGCGAGGATGGGGTTGGAAGGCTTGGGCCGGGAAGGCGTGCGCGCCCCTTTTTTGCCGGGGGGGGGGTAAAATTTCTTTTAGGGGAGGCGAGGGGGGCGTCTAGGACCCCGGAATTCAACTTCTCCCTCTTCAAACCGTTTTAAACGGGTTTTTTTTCCAGGGGGGGGAGCAGAAACGATTCTATTGGGAGGCTTCCTGCCAAGCTCCCCCCCCCCAACACAGAAGCTCGTATTCTTTGCTGGTTTTCTTGGAGGAGCTCAGGCGGGGTGGGTGGGGGTGGGTGGGGCTGAGGGATGGGTGGGATTGAAAACCAGCCAGACTCCCTGCCTTCCATCACTTGCAATTTAAAAGCTCCCGGGATTGCTGCTACCTCTTTTAGGATTATGGATTAAGGGTTGGTTAGTGTGCCCCGTCTGATAAACGGGAAAAAACGAACGGGGGTCGCCCCCCCCCGCCCCAACCTCTGAAATTTTCTCTCATGGGAAATTTCAATTTTGTAAACCGGAGAGGGGACGCCGGACCGGGGGGGGGGGTTTAGTGAAGCGCAGAGAGATGGAAAATGGATGGAGGGATGGACGGATGGATGATTGGAATGGTTGAACGTAGAAGAATGTTGTAGGAGAAGGGAGGGAGGGAGGGAGATCAGAGAGAAAAAGTATAATAGAAAAAAATGAAATGAAGTCCAAAGGAAAGGCAGAATAGAAAAAGAAAGAAGGAAAATAGGAAAGGAAGTAATTAATTTGTAATTTTAATAGATTTGTATGCCGCCCAATCCCGGAGGACTCCGGGCGGCTTACATAAAAGCAATTAAAAAAAATACTTAAAAAGATTAAAACACAGAACAGTACAACTTAAAAACAGAAAACACAACATGCACTCAGTTATAATGGGGCTGAGGTTCAATCAAGATCAAAGGAAGGAAGGTAGAACAGAGCAAAGAAGAATATAAAAAAGAATTGGAGGGAAGGAAGATCAAAGGAAAGACAATAGAAAAAGAAAGAAGGAGAATAGAAAAGGAAGGAAAGGAAGGAAGGAAGAAAGGAAGATCAGAGCAAAGAAGAATATAAAAAAAGAATTGGAGGGAAGGAAGATCAAAGGAAAGACAATAGAAAAAGAAAGAAGGAGAATAGAAAAGGAAGGCGGGAAGGAGGGGAGGGAAAACAGTAGATCAATAGATATTAAAATAATCCAGCCACCAGTTAAGGTAAAATAAAACTGGGATTCGATGTTTTTCTAAGGTGGCTAAGAACAAAATAAAAACACTTTTAGCAAAGAATTTTTTTTTTCTCGCGGGGAAACATTAAAAGGGGAAACATTAAAAAGAAATATAAATTTTAACAATAAATAAATAAATAAATAAATAAATAAATAAATAAATAAATAACCCAAGTATCCCAATCTCGTTTGCTTGCGCGTGACTCCGCGAAGGGGCAGGTGCCTTTAGAATAATAGTATAACAACTACAAAAACAATAATAATACGGGGATGAAGGTGGAAGAGGAGAGGAGGAGGTCGTGGCAGAGAGATGCTAGATTTCAGGCGGGCTGAGAAGATTCGGCCTGTGCTTGTTTCAACACACGCGCGCGCGCGCGTTGAACGTGGGAATAACCCAGCCGGCGTGTTTTTGATTGCTTTTTTTAAAAATTCACCCTTTCAGGATGCCAGCCTCGAGCCTTGGCAAAGCGGTCTCCCTCCAACGGATGGAGGGGGGGGGAGAGAGATGAAAGTGGAAGCGTGGTATTCCGCCAAACTATTCGCGAGTAAAGTTGGGCTTGGAAATTCTTCTGAAGTTCCTTTAAAACGAAAACGAGGAGAAAGTGGCGCGCATCTTTTAAGCGGCGGAGCTAGGCCCCTTCCTTCCCGGGAAAGTGTTAGAAAGGAGGGGAAACTCAACAACCCCCCCCCCCACACACACACACCCGGTGTCCCTTTGGAGTTGAATTTAGGAGCTGAGAAAAAATAACTTTTTTTCTCCTTAACCCTTTTTAAAAAGGGCTGCAAATTGGCCAGCCGGCGCTTAAAAGTGAAAAACCGACAATTTGAGAGCCGTAAACCAGTCTCCCCGCAACGCGACTCTTAATTATTCTTAATAATGCCAAGTATTAATTAATTAATAGCAACTTTGGAGTCCCGTAGGCAAAAACGAGAGGAGTTTTTTTGGGGGTAGGGTATAAATCTGATCCTGGGCGATCGTTTTCGAAGGGAATGCAAAAAAACCGAGAGAAATTGGGGCGATGTTAAATTTGGGTCGGGAAGGCCGCGGTTTGGGAGCGCGGTCGCCAATCCAGTTTGGGGAATAGAGGCTCGGCTTGGAGGGTAGGCGAAGAGGCCGAGAGAGGGGATTGGGGGGTGGGTGGGACAGACACCGAGGGTCTCACACTCCGTTTCAACCCGGCCGTCGGCGTTTTAAAGACATTGGGAAAGGTCTGTCTTTAAAGGTCATTTAAAAGGCGGTCACTTTGTGGAGCGACTGTCCCCCTTGTGAGGAGCACGGCTGCCTCCCCCCGCCCCCACAACTACGGAAGTTCACCCCCACCCCAGCCCTTCTCGCCTTATTCTTTCTTTCCAAGCGCGCAGATTAGGCTGCGTAATTGCGCTTTCCCCTTAATTACTATTTTTGGCTCATCCGCGCTCATTTTTTTACCCAAGCTGCCGCGAGCAATATTATGACAAGCCTCTCAGCCGGGCGGAGAGAAACGACTATCTAACTAATCTAGGCTTCTTTTCGCTTGCCTTGGGTAGTATTATCATTATTATTATTTTCCTCCCGCTCTTCTGACGGCGAAGCAAACGACCGCCGTATCCCCAGAACCGCCGTGAGGGTTGGGAAGGAGAAGAGGAAACGGGAAGGCGCGAGCCCAGAAAAAAGGGGTTTTTAATTCGAATATATAGGAAAGCCAAGCGCCTCCGCCTGCCCTTCCGTTCGTTAGTGAGATGATTTTTAAGTAATATGGACGGGAATAATTCAAGCTCCATTAGCGGAGCAGTTCGGGTGCGCTTTACTTAGAAGTAAGCGGTGGCTGGGCGCCAGCCTCGGTAACCTTGTAAAACGAACAAGGCCGGAGTAGCTGCCTCCTTTGTAATTAAATCTAATAAATATTGCAGTGACCCGCGGCCATTCAACCTGGGGGAGAAGGAAATGGGAATTTAAACACGTGGGTTTTTAAAGGGGGAGAAGAGAGGCGAAAAGCAAGGGTGTGTGTGAAAACGCGTGTACAGAGAGAGAGAGAGAGAGAGAGAGAGAGAGACAGAGAGACAGAGAAAGAAAGAAAGAGACAGAGAGAATGAGAGAGAGAGAGACAGGCAGAGAGCGAAAGAGAGACAGAGAAAGAGAGTGAAAGAGACAGAAAAAGAGCGTGAAAGAGAGAGCGAAAGAGAGAGAGAGAGAGAGAGAGAGAAAGAGGAGAAAGTGAAGAGACAGAAAGACAGCGAAAGAGAGATAAAGAGAGAGATAGCAAAAGAGAGTGAAAGGGAGACAGAAAAAAGAGAGTGAAAGAGTGAAAGAGAGACAGAAAAAGGAACACACACACACACACACACACGAGAGAGAGAAAGAGAGAGAGAGTGAAAGAGGAGAAAGTGAAGAGACAAAGACAAAGCGACAGAGAGACAGACAGAGAGATAGACAGAGAAAGACAGAAAGAGAGAGAGAGCGAGATAGCAAAAGAGAAAGAGTGAAAGAGAGACAGAAAAATAGAAAGTGAAAGAGAGTGAAAGAGAGACAGAGAAAGAGAGAGAGAGAAAGAGAGAGAGAGACATGAGAGGGGGGATTTCGGGGGGAGGGGGTTACCACCGCCTGAGAAGTTCGACAATGGAAGAAGCGATCGATGAGTCCAAAAGGAAGAGTGAAGTCGGGCGGAAAAAAGTGTTTGATCAAAGAAGGAAGGGGAAAAAGAGAAAGAACAGAGAAAGAACAGAAGGAAGAAGAAAAAAGAAACGCAGGGCAGATTAAAAAATCACTGAGTCCCGCACTCAAAATAACTACTTTCTCCTTCGAGGGACAAGTTATTAAATCAAGGTGAGACTGTTGTTGTTTTTAATTCCGATTAACACCTGCCGGACGAGGGAGGGATTCCGTTCCGGGGCAGTCCGGCCAATTCAGGGCGGCCCTTCCTCCCAAACCGCAGGCCGCCCCTTTCCCTCCCCCCCCCCCGCACACACCCCCTGCCGTCATTTCCACCACCTCCCGCCCTCTTCCGTTCTTTTCACCCCTGGATAATTATTAGCCATTAATTGGCTCGGGACCTTTTTCACCCGGGGACGGGGGAGAAAAAATAGGTAGTTCAACATTTCCCCTCCCGGGAAGAGATTAAGAGCAGCCTGAAGCAGGGCGGGGGGGGGGGGCGGGGGGCTTGAGGGGGCCCGAAGGAAGGGAGAAAAGGAAAGCAAGGATGCTAAAGAATAGCCACTTTCAGGGGGGGAGGGAGGGACAGAGAGAGAGATCTCTCCCTCCCTCCCCCCTCTCTCTCGCCCCCTCCCTCCCTCTCTCTGTTGTGATTTCCCCCCCACCCCAAGCTGTTTTCAAGGAAGGAAGGAAGGAAGGAAGGAAGGAAGGAAGGAAGGAAGGAAGGAAGGAAGGAAGGAAGGAAGGAAGGAAGGAGCAACAGAGAACGGGGGGGGGGGGGGGGAAAGAAGAAGGGACTGAGGGAGGGAATGAAGGAAGGAAAAGGAAGGAGAAGGAATGAAGGAAAAGGGGGAAAGGGAAGGGAAGGGAAGGGAAGGAAGGAAAGGAGGAGAAACAGAGAAGGGAGGGAGGGAGGGAAGAAGGGACTGAGGGGGGAAGGAAGGAAGGAAAAGAAAGGAAAGGAAAAGGAAGGAAGGAAAAGGGAGAAAAGAAGGGAAAGGAAGGAAGGTAGAGGAAGGAGAAACAGAGAAGGGAGGGAGGGAAGAAATAAGAAGGGGCTGAGGGAAGCAAGGAAGGAAGGAAAGGGGAGAAAAGAAGGAAAAGGAAGGAAGGAAGGAAAAGGAAGGAGAAACAGAAGGGAGGGAGGGAGGGAGGAAAGAAGGAAGAGAAGGAGGGAGGGAGGGAGGGAAGGAAAAATAGAGAAGGGAGGGAGGAAAGAAGGGATTGAGGGAGGGAAAGAAGGAAGGAAAGGGGAGAAAAGAAGGGAAAGAAACGCATGTAAAGGAAGGAGAAACAGAAGGAAGGGAGGGAGGAAAGAAGAGAGGGAAGGAGGGAGGAAAGGAAGGAAGGAAGGAGAAACAGAGATGGGAGGGAGGAAGGGAGGACATCACCATCAATGCTTGGTCATAGGTAAGCAAATAAAACACAAGTCACAATAAAGATAAAAGGAAAATATACTGCTATTCCAATATATCTGAAAAGGGAGAGTTAATACTATGGTGTACTGTGCAGAACAGTAATTGAAAGATAAATACAAACGGAAGGAAGTAGAAAGAAGGAAAGGAATAAATCTTAGCCTATGGAGGAGGGGGTGGCTGAACACACACACACACACACACACACACACACACACACAGACACACACGTAGAGAAGCCAGCCTCCTTCTCTTGCTGGTTACACTACCACGTTTTTTGTCACGTGAAACTATCCTACTCAAAAAGGAGGAAGAAGACAAAAAAAAAGGAAGATCGCTGTTACAATAAAATAAATAAAGGGAAAATCCGGGAAGGGTTTAAAATGCAAATGGTGGTTTCCTTTATGAGACCTGCTCAATGGTTCACTCACTGGATGTAAATTTTGGATGCCCAGCCTCTGCCTTTTTGTTATGACAGCTTTAAATGTGTTTGGCTGCTTTTGTGTTAATTATGCTGGGGGTTTGGGCTTTCTGTTTCCTAATTGTAGCTGCCATAGAGTCACATAAGCATGACTTGGGCAGCTGTAATAAATTTGAATAAAACATTTTGTTTGCTTCTATTTTCTGACTATGAGGGAGAGACAGGGGGGGTGTATGTGGGGATATATATATATGTGTGTGTGTGTGTGTGTGTATGTATTTATCAGAGGTGGGTTTCACAGGTTTACCACCGGTTCGCGGTGCACGAGCACTCTCGCTTCATGAGCGCGCGCGCCTTCTGCGCATGCACTTTGCCTGCGTGTGTGTGTGTGTGTGTCTTGCACACATGCGCAGGGCTTTGAAAACGTGGCTAAACAGGATGGCATAGAAGCGGGGCAGGTGGACAGGCCCAATCGCAAGTTGCCCCTCCCATTTCCCCCGAACCGGTCCGAATTGGCTGATTACCATCTTTGATGTGTACCGTATTTTTCGGAGTGTAAGACGCACCAAGGTTTTGAACAGGCAATTTTGTTTAAAAAAAAGTTTTCGCACTCCACAAAACCTCCCAAAACCCTTGTTTTTTTTTGCAAAAATGCCCCCCCCCTTTTTTTTTATGGGCATGGAAAGCCTTTAGGAGGCTTGTAGAGTACTCCTGGGGCATGGGGGGTAAATTGAGCAAAAAAGGGCCCGTTTTTTGCTCATTTCTGCCCTCCCCAGCCCCCAGGAGCACTCTACAAGCCTCCTAAAGGCTATGCGCGGCCATTTTAGTGAAGGGAGAGGGGTTTCGGGAGGCCAAAAATGTTGTATTCAGTGTATAAGACGCACCCAGATTTTCAGCCTCTTTTTTGAATGAAAAAGGTGCGTCTTATACTCTGAAAAATACGGTGTGTATCTATTCTATTTTGCTATCTTTGAACCCCCGCAGATTTCATTAATCAGATCAAGAAATCTCTCCCATCCTTATCCCATGCTCGTTTTTCAGAAAGAGAAAAAAAAGAAAGAACCAACATTCCAGAACTATCTAATGCGCCGGGGTGGTGGTGGTGATGTTTCCCTCAAACTTTTTTAAACAGGGGGGCGATTCACGGTCCCTCACATTGTTGGGGGGGGGGGGGCAGACAGGCTGGATGGGTGTGGCTAGGTGGTCATGTGACTGGGTGGGCGTGGCTAATTTAGCAGTCCATTTTGCTTTTCTTCTTGCTGTACTTGCTCAATCCAAGGAATCTATTTACTTAAGACTCCCCCCCCCCAAGGGAAAAACAGTGCAAACTTTCTTGCCACCTGCCTAATTTCATTACAACAGCAGCTTCAGGCTCCTTAAAATAGGCCATTAAAAAAAAGGATAAAACAAACAGGATTTCCTTCGAAATAACTCCTGATCGTATGTTTCAAATGACCACACAATAAACCAGACTTAACAATTAAGACTGCAATTAAAAACCCCAAGATGGGCATTGAGAGACGTTGGAAGCAGGCGGAAGAAGGCGAAAATCAACACACACACACACACACACACACACAGCCTCCAATGGTGAATTAAGGAGGGATAATGATCCCTCAGACTATTGGGGGGGGGACTATAGTTTGGGGAAAAAAACATGAACAAATTTCTATGAACACTCCACATATCTTCATTTGTAGTGCAAAAAAAAAAACCATGAAATAATACAATATTTAAAATGAATAATTTTAACCAACATAAATATACTACTAATTCAATGGGAAGTGTGGGCCTGCTTATTTGGGATTACAGAGCTAAAGGTCTTTTAAGCCTGAAGGATTCACAGACTTGATTTGCTTTTTGCCACACTTGTACATGTGTAAAATATACACCCACAAATATCTACCAAAATTGTTCAGCAACCAATTTGGTGGATGTACTTCATATATGGGAAGAATCAAAGCAGTGGGTGAATTATCCTTCAGGCATTCCACTGCAGTTGCATTTGAATTAGTGTTAACCAACTTCAGCTGATTTTGAAAAAGCTAGGAGCCATGGAGACATGTCCCCCCCACCCATCCACCCACTTTTAAAGCGCTATTTTAAAAGCAGCCCCTTCCCCACGGACCCTGGATCACATGGCTGTGAAAAACATCTGAAAGTCTGTTTTTAAAGACTTTAAAAGAGTTCTAATGACTTTTAAAGACATTTAATGGATCTCATGGCTGTGAAAAACATCTGAAAGGCTGTTTTTAAAGACTTTTAAAGAGTTCTAATGACTTTTAAAGACATTTAATGGACCTCATGGCTGTGAAAAACATCTGGAAGGCTGTTTTTAAAGACTTTTAAAGAGTTCTAATGACTTTTAAAGACATTTAATGGATCTCATGGCTGTGAAAAACATCTGAAAGGCTGTTTTTAAAGACTTTTAAAGAGTTCTAATGACTTTTAAAGACATTTAACGGATCACATGGCTGTGAAAAACATCTGAAAGGCTGTTTTCAAAGACTTTTAAAGACTTCTAATGACTTTTAAAGACATTTAATGGAGCACATGGCTGTGAAAAACATCTGAAAGGCTGTTTTCAAAGACTTTTAAAGAGTTTTAATGACTTTTAAAGACATTTAATGGATCACATGGCTGTGAAAAACATCTGAAAGTCTGTTTTTAAAGACTTTTAAAGACTTTTAAAGCACTTCTTTACAAGCTGGCAGCTGCTTTTCATCCCCACCACTCCACGGGCTGTATCCAGTCCGCGGGCCCATAGTTCGAGGATGCCTAATCTAATGTAAATTGGTTGACAACATTTTACAGTGTAATTGGGTTTATTTGGGGTTTTTTGATGGGTGGGTGGGAGACCTCTAGAATGGACGTCCCCCCCCCCCCCAAACTGGAAACCTTTTGCAAAAATAAAGTTTTTTTTAAAGTTGTGTCATACGGAGTTTGTAGTGTTTGGGGTTTTATCACAACTCTGATCGACCTGGGATTATGAGCTTTACACTCAGTGTAAACCATTCTAAACTTGAATTTTAAAAAATATGAGGCTTCCCAAGAGCATGAAGCAAACTCCTTGTCCCAACAAAAACCCCTTTTAATAATTTCCTGTGAATTCTGCTCCTTCACATCCAGCCAAGTCTTTCAAGGGAGGATTTATAGTCACAGACCTCATCTGGCTTGGAGAGCTGCCAGGCCGATATCTGCAGATATTCTTGGCCAGGAGTCTCAGAGAGTCACGAACCAATTAAGGGAACTAATGGTCTCCTGCAAACTCCACTCCCCTTTCGCTCCTCTTTTATTCCCTCTGGGAGGGGCCATTCATCGTCCACCTGTGGCCTTCCTCCCAAGTCGGCCCCTGTTCTTTAGCTCTTCCCTTCGTCTGGCAACTCTGTGCATGCGCACACTGGGAACAGGCTCCAGCTGTTCTTCTGCCTCACTGATGTCTGACTCGGAAGGCAGCTGATAACTATCAGACGGCCCTGGCCCCCTCTCTGCCTCCGACACAGAGCCCTCATTCGAGTCTTCCCCAGACTCCAGGACTGGCCTATGCTCCACCCCAGCCTCCTCACTGTCTGAATCTGCTGCCAGTTTTGTTGGCCGCTGGCGGGCCACAAGTAGAGAAGGGCGTGGATAAGTGCACTGAAGTGCCTATCGTCCCTGCCATTGTATTTTTATTCTCTTATTCTTGTTTCTCATTTATGATTGGCAAATTCCAATAAATAAATAAATACATATCTAAATAGGGTTCCCTAGTTTGACATCTAATGGGACTAAGCCCAATTTAGTTATTGGCTGAAGGATTTCGCACCACAACCACTGATCCAGGTCACAGTGAAAGGCCTGGGAGGGGGAAGGGGGTCGCCTTCGCACAACCGGCCAAACCTCCCTTGCTGTTAACACCAAGTCAAGTGCTCTGATTGGCCGCCGGGTTCACATGACAAACCAAGCCCTTCGGCCAGGGTTCGCAAAAGACAAAACCGCTGCGTTTGTCTAATCCGCAAGAGCCGGAGGAATAAGCGTGGCGTCAGGTCACACAACGCACAATTGGCACGGCCTGCATCCCGACAAACAAACGCAATCGCAGGTCCTCTTTGGCGCCGTTCTGTCAAACCTCAATCAATAGGAAACGTCACCCTCTACTTATACCAGACTCCGATTTGGACACACAAGTTACAATGCAGGGGGTTGCGGGCATTAAATTTGGCTCTCTTGGAGAACACAATAGAAACCTGAAAGGCGAGTTATTGTCACCTCCCATATCGGCTCCTGGGACAACTGAAGGACACCACGCGTCACTGAAAACATATTTGCTTTGTAGGGTCATTTTAGTGTCTTTCCCTTCTGTATTCCAGCCCTTCTTTTCCTCTTCCTCCTCCTCCTCCTTTCTTCCCTTTCTCCTCCTTCTCCTTCCCCCTTCTTTCTCCTCCCTCCTACTTCATCTAGAACTAGGTGATGATAACCTAGCGTTGGCCCAGGTATTTATTTATAGTGGGGGGAAATGTCCGGACCAAACATAATTTCTAATGTTGGATTTTCCCCCTTAATGGAGAGAGCCCCCTTGTGGAGTACTGTGAAGCCGTTATCATGGCAACTCCGCTGCACTGTACAGTAGAAGCCATTTCAAGGCACAACAGGCTGTATCTTAACAGAACACAGAGCCCAAGGGGTGTTAGGGGTGTCCTACCCCACACAGTATTTGTTTCCAGGGATCATCTGTGTACCGAGTTTGGTTGAAATTGCTCGAGGCGTTCCAAAGTTATGCTGGAAAATACACACAAATACCCACCGATTTATTTACATATACATTTACATATACGTGTTCTATTCTATTTCCTATTCTCTATTCTATTCTATTTCTTATTCTCTATTCTATTTCCTATTCTCTATTCTATTTCCTATTCTCTATTCTATTTCCTATTCTCTATTCTATTTCCTATTCTCTATACTATTCTTTTATTTTATTTCCTATTCTATTTCCTATTCTATTCCTTATTCCCTATTCTATTTTATTTTATTTCCTATTCTCTATTCTATTCTATTTCCTATTCTATTTCCTATTCTATTCCTTATTCCCTATTCTATTTTATTTTATTTCCTATTCTCTATTCTATTCTATTTCCTATTCACTATTCTATTTCCTATTCTCTATTTTCCTATTCTCTATTTTATTTTATTTTATTTCCTATTCTATTTGCTATTCTCTTCTATTTTATTTCCTATTCTCTATTCTATTTCCTATTCTCAATTCTATTTCCTATTCCCTATTCTATTTCCTATTCTCTATTCTATTTCCTATTCTCTATACTATTCTTTTATTTTATTTCCTATTCTATTCTATTTCCTATTCTATTTCCTATTCTATTTCCTATTCTATTCCCTATTCTCTATTCCATTTTATTTTATTTCCTATACTCTATTCTATTTCCTATTCACTATTCTATTTCCTATTCTCTATTTTCCTATTCTCTATTTTATTTTATTTTATTTCCTATTCTATTCTATTTGCTATTCTATTCTATTTTATTTCCTATTCTCTATTCTATGTCCTATTCTCTATTCTACTCTATATTCTCTATCCTGCTCTTTCCCATTCTGGTTATCCCCTTCTGGCCCCGCTTGTCTTCATTTATAGGGGTGGAAACCAGCTAACTTTGTACATCTCATATCAGCTTATAGATTCCCGGGTGCCTCAAAAAAATGCCTTACAACCAAGTTCATTCTTGCATCTTGTCAAAGGAAGTGAAGACAGAGAGCCCAATTTCCCCAAATCGTAAAGTTAAATAGGGTGAACAGGGAAGTTTCTTAAAAGTAATGGAGCGAGATCACCCACGGGGCTGCTTTTAAATGCCTTAAAGCTTATTTAAGGTTCCTATTTGCAGTTTGGAAACAGATCTCTATAGTACGGTGGAGTAATGTTGCAGCAATGGAATCAAATGGCATGTAAGAGCCCAGATTTCTTTTTAATGACATGCTTATTAGATGCTTAAAAAAAACACCCTACCCAGTTTCTCTGAAAATAAGCCCTCCCCATATAATGAGCATGCACTAAAATAAGCCCTCCCCAAAAGTATTGCAACACAGCAGCAGCCACGAGGTGACCACGCTCACCACCTCCTGCACCTCAAAAATAATAAGACCTCCCTGAAAATAAGGCCAAGCGCTTATTTCGGGAGTCAAAAGGAAATAAGACCCCTATCTTATTTTTGGGGAAAACATGGTATCTTGGTCTTAAACCCTCTTTTGGTTTTTCTTGAAGCATTCAGCAGGCGAAGCAATGAAAGTTAGCTCTTTTTTAAAAAAAACGGAAATGGATTTAAAAAAAAATCTTTGTTGGCTTCATCTAGAACTAGGTGATGATAACCCAGCGTTGCCCAGGTATTTATTTATAGTGGGGGGAAATGTCCGGACCAAACATAATTTCTAATGTTGGATTTTCCCCCTTAATGGAGGGAGCCCCCTTGTGGAGTACTGTGAAGCCGTTATCATGGCAACTCTGCTGCACTGTACAGTAGAAGCCATTTCAAGGCACAACAGGCTGTATCTTAACAGAACACACAGCCCGGGGGGGTGTTAGGGTGTCCTACCCCACACAGTATTTGTTTCCAGGGATCATCTGTGTACCGAGTTTGGTTGAAATTGCTCGAGGCGTTCCAGAGTTATGCTGGAAAATACACACAGCTTCTTAACCAATGACCCAAATAATTTATTGTCTCCTTCCAGGAACAGCTGAAGACTCCTCCTGCATGGCTTTCCAACCCAACCGAGCCTAACCGGATGCTGCCATCTCAAACTGGTTTGCCACAAATCCCAATAACTGTAAGAGCAGGACAGGCCACCTCAGAAGGTGAAAAGTGCTTTCGTGGAGGAATTTTGAAATGAATCTGGCATCATTTTCAAGGCTCACTTTGAAAATAATAGTTCTGTTCTGATCGAGGCTTCCCGAGAGCCTGAAGCCAACTCCTGGTCCCGACAAAAAAAAACCCTTTTATTAATTGACTGTGAATTCTGCTCCTTCACATCCAGCCAAGTCTTTCGAGGGAGGATTTACAGTCACAGACCTCATCTGGCTTGGAGAGCTGCCAGGCCGATCTCTGCAAAACTTGGCCAGGAATCTCGGACAGTCACAAGCCAATGAAAGGAACTAATTGTCTCCTGCAAACTCCACTCCCCTTTTGCTCCTCTTTTATTTCCCTTGGGAGGGGCCATTCATCATCCACCTGTGGCCTTCCTCCCAAGTCGACCCCTGTTCTTTAGCTCTTCCCTTCATCTGTCAACTCTGCGCATGCACATACTGGGAACAGGCTCCAGCTGTTCTTCTGCCCCACTGATGTCTGACTCCGAAGGCAGCTGATAACTGGCATTGGGCTCTGACCCCCTCTCGACGCAGAGCCTTTCCCAGACCCCAGGACTGGGCCATCTAAACTACTTGAAGATGTGAGGATTTGAACTCCCAGAATTCCCCAGACAGGCAGGCTTTGCTGGGGAATTCTGGGAATTGAAGTCTCGCTGAGATAAAAGACCAGACTAGATGATCTCAAAGGTTTCTCTTTATGATTCTGCCTTTATTTTGCCCGCCCCCCGGCCACGATTCTTCTAAGGTTCTGTGTTCAATTTCTCCTTCTGTTATTCTCTCTCCAGGTGGTAACACACACACACACACACACACACACATACACAATAAAAAGGGCTGGACAGCAAAATTCCATCCCTACAACGCAGCACGATAAAAGGCAATTTTAAACCATGCATAACATATACTAAGGACAACTGACCACGTGCACAATGAAATAATAAATAATTAACCTACCCTGGGCAAGGCTGGAGTAGGAATTGGCTCTTTAAAACCAGCCACACAACCACCCCACGGGCGAAATTGCCACACTAGACACACAGCATTCAGAGGTTGTTGTTTTTTTGCTCACTGGCAGAATTTGAACCCACTGCATTCTTCGTTTTCCCCTACCTCACAGGGTTGTTGTCGTTGTTGTTGTTGGGGAAGAAACATTGCAGGACAGAAACCACGTACAACAGTTTTATCCCAAATTCCTTTCGGATTCACCCTTTTCTTTTTACCCTTTCCCTTATATATATATTTTGTGATTTATACTTTATATTCTCCCCGTTGGCACCTTTTATGCCCTCTGCCTTGTAAATGTATATGTATTTTATGTATATGTTTAGCAGTTTATGTGGCTATTACATACCCATTTCCTGCCCGTTATATTTTTACGCCTCTTCCTAAAAACAAAAGCCCATCCTCTTATGTTGGTTTATGGCTGTAATAAGGATGGATTAATTGATTGATTGGGAGCCGTCATCCCTGCAGCCAAATATTTATGAGATGGACTGCAGCCATTTCCAGTACCCAAAGCTGAGCAATTAAGTAGCCAGGTGTAGGAGCTGCTGTTGATAAAGACCAGGAATAAAATCAGTTTTAATTGTAAGCCGCCCCAGGCAAGAACATAAGACGGGTGGCTGTATAAATTGAATGGGTAGGTAGGTAGGTAGGTAGGTAGGTAGGTAGGTAGGTAGGTAGGTAGGTAAAGATGATAGATAGATAGATAGATAGATAGATAGATAGATAGATAGATAGATAGATAGATAGATAGATAGATAGATAGATAGAAGACCTCCAAGGTCCCTTCCAGCTCTCTTCGGATTGATTGATTGATTGATTCATTCATTCATTAAAATGGCCGAGGGTAGATAGATAGATACTGTAGATAGATAGATAAATAGATAGATAGATAGATAGATAGATAGATGATAGATAGATAGATAGATAGATAGATAGATAGATGAAGCTAGAAGATAAAAAAATAGAAGGAAAAAGGTAGATAGAAAATAGAAGATAGATAGAAATAGATAGATAGATAGATAGATAGATAGATAGATGATAGATAGATAGATGATAGATAGATAGATAGATGAAGCTAGAAGATAAAAAATAGAAGGAAAAAGGTAGATAGAAAATAGAATAGATAGAAAGAGGTAGGTAGGTAGGTAGGTAGGTAGGTAGGTAGGTAGGTAGGTAGGTAGGTAGGTAGGTAGGTAGATAGATAGATAGATAGATAGATAGATAGATAGATAGATAGATAGATAGATAGATAGATAATGATGGAAGGATAGAGGATAGAAGATAGAAAGAGAGGATATAGAAGATAGAAAGATAGAGTAGATATATAGATAGATAGATAGATAGATAGATAGATAGATAGATAGATAGATAGATAGATAGATAGATAGATAGATAGATAGAAGGAAAGGTAGAAGGAAAGAAAGGAAGAAAGGAAGAAAGATGGATGGAAGGAAGGAAGGAAACAAGAAAAGGAAAGAAGGAGAGATGGAAAGGAAAGGGTAGATATAAGATAGGATAGAGAGTAGAAGATAGAAGGATAGATAGAAGATAGAAAAATAGAAGAAAAAAGAAAAATACAAAATAGATATAGAAAGAGAAAGATAGAAGGAAAGAGAGGTTAGAATAAAGGAAGGAAGGAAAGGAGGAGAGATGGGAAGGAAGAAGGATGCGTAGAAGATGATGGATAGATAGAAGATAGAAAGATACAATACAATACAATAGCAGAGTTGGAAGGGACCTTGGAGGTCTTGTAGTCCAACCCCCTGCAGGAAACCCTATACCATTTCAGACAAATGGTATTTGTTTCAGACAAATGGTAGATAGATAGATAGATAGATAGATAGATAGATAGATAGATAGATAGATAGATAGAAAGATAGATAGCAGAAAGATAAATAGAAAGGGAGAAGGAAAGGTAGATGATAGAAGATATAAGGAAATATAGAAGATAGAAGAAAGAAAGAAAAAGAAAGAAAGAGAAAGAAGGATGGATGGATGGATGAAGGAAGGAAGGAATATAGCAATAGCAATAGCAGTTCGACTTATATACCGCTTCATAGGGCTTTCAGCCCTCTCTAAGCGGTTTACAGAGTCAGCATATCGCCCCCACAGTCTGGGTCCTCATTTTACCCACCTCGGAAGGATGGAAGGCTGAGTCAACCTTGAGCCGGTGAGATTTGAACCGCCGAACTGCAGCTAACAGTCAGCTGAAGTGGCTGCAGTACTGCACTCTAACCACTGCGCCATCTCAGGAAAGGAAAGGAAAGAAGGAGACTGGGTGGATGGATAGAAGGAAGGAAACAAGAAGGAAAGGAAAGGATAGATAGAAGATAGGATAGATAGTAGAAGATAGAAGGATAGATAGAAGATAGAAAATAGATAGAAGCAAAAAGAAAGAAAGATACAGATAGATATAGAAAAAGAAAGAAGGAAAGATAGAAGATAGAAGAAAGGAAGGAACGAAAGGAGAGATGGAAAAGATGATGGATGGATGGATGGATGGATGGATAGATGATAGATAGATAGATAGATAGATAGATAGATAGATAGATAGATAGATAGATAGATAGATAGATAGATAGAGAGCTACCTGTATGTTCAGGCTCTTCATTCCCAGAATGGATCCTTGGAGTTGAGTCCATGTTGATTCTTGCGCTCTGCAGATGTTGGTTCGTCCCTCTCCTGGCCTTCTCCCTTGGGCCACCGTCCATGACATTAAACCCAGTTTCATATAGAATCATAGGCTTGCTTGGAAGGGACCTCGGAGGTCTTCTAGTCCAACCCCCTGTTCCAAGGCAAGAGACCTCATACCATCCTGGTTAAATGGTCGTCTGGTCTATTCTGGAAAGCCTCCAGTTCGTGGTTTAGTTTCTGCAACCCTC
This sequence comes from Thamnophis elegans, assembly GCF_009769535.1. Classification (NCBI taxonomy): domain Eukaryota; kingdom Metazoa; phylum Chordata; class Lepidosauria; order Squamata; family Natricidae; genus Thamnophis; species Thamnophis elegans. Next base: position 8,204 of record NW_022473756.1, on the reverse strand, counting down.
AATTCTCTCTGAATCGGGCTTCCCCTTGGATTTTATGGAGCTCTGGGGCTTCCAAGCCCTTTTCCCTTTTGGCCTGTCCAGTTGAAACAAACCAGGTTTATTTGTGGTTGGAGTCACAAACAAGGTCCACAAATGTGGCTGGTTGATTGTTTTGACCTGTAAATCAGTTTGAGGCCTTCAGTTCCCCCCCCCCCCCCCAAAGGCTCCCAGGCCGCCAAAAATGGCTCTATTTGGGCATATCTTGGAGGCAAAACCAGGTGAGTTTTCTCTCCTGGAGGCTCATCAACTCTCATGAGCTTCTTGACTCTGGGTTTGGGGTTTCATCTGAACGGCCGTCGAAGCTCGACACCCTCCAACCAGCTAGGATGGAAGCAGATCCTTTTTTCTCCTCACGACTGCATTCCAGAGCCGTCCTTCCCCACCAAAGCCATTTTCCAGGTGTGCGTGGACTTCAACTCCCACAATGCCACAGCCAGCGTGGCCAGGGATGAGAATTCTGGGAGTTGAAGTCCCTAGGCTTGGAAAGGGCCCAGGTGGGGGACTAGGCCCGAAAAGTCCTCCGGTCCAGAAGTGATGGCAGCTTCCCTTTTCCAAGTCCCTTCTTCTAATAAAATAGGAAAAACCTTGATGTTTCTGGCCTAGTTGGAGGAAAAGGGGTACCCGCTTTGGGGGCCCAGTCAAACGGGGGCCATTTTAGGCAGCAGGGCTCCCTCAGCTACGCCATTGGCGTAAATAGAAGTGGTTTGTGTAAAAGATTCGTCAGATACCTCGCCCCATGGACATTATTGGAGTCAAAAGTAGCTCAAATTCTTTTATATTTACCCAGAAGCGCATCCGTTGCATACATTGAATGTCGTGTACCTGCATTTATTATGTCCTTTGCCCAAACGTTTGCTGCAAATGATACCATGCATCACGCCAATTGGCTTGCATCCACATAAGCCACATTTTTACCCTTTTAATAAAGGTTATTTTTTGGGGGGTGGGGGGGATTGACCATACTAAAGCTAAACAAAACAAAAAAAAAACAGCTTAACAAACCACTTGCACACACATCTGGGTGCATTCATTTTGTAAATCCGACCCACTTTAGCAGGCAAACAAAATTAGAACCTGCACTTAATTTACTTTCTCCCCCCATTTTGTGCAAAAAAACCAAAAACCAAGAGAAAGGCATCTTTCGATCTGCATCAGCCAGGATTTCTGTGCAAAATTCCACAATTGGGTCCAATTTCCAAGGCAGTGTGTTTTGTGTTTGTCGTCTCCCCCACACACATTAAGCAATTGGTGCAGGAGTCAAGCCCTTTGTGTTCCTGCAAATCCCGGGCATATGGAAGTCAGCGAGCTGTAAAATACTTACACAAACTACCCTTGTATCTCATTTGTTTACGGGTTTTCAGCGGGCTGCCAGGGAGAAGACAAAACAAAACAAATAATAACAATAATAAAAAAGGGAATCGGAGTCTTAACAGCTCTCTAAATATGCAACTGATTGTTTGTTTGGCTGCAATATTTGTGGCCATCTGCTCGCCTCCTGCATGCAAGCCAGGGGAAGGGGAAGAGGGAAACGGAAAATGAAGGCAACTCAAGAAATGAAACAATATAGAAAATGTCACTTTGTCAATGTCAATTTGTCCACTTTTGATCCCTTCTGCTTTGCAACGGCGGGTTCATTATGGAGTTGACATGTGTCAGTGGATTACCCACACACACACACCCTCCACAACCTGGCATTTTCCTCTAAGGGAAATCTGGACCCTTCAGAATTGGGAAGCTGTTTATTTCACTTTGCCCTGCAAATTTCACTTTAACCTGGAATAGATCCATTCAGGACTTTACACTTAGAAAGTCTAACTTCCTCCCTCCCTCCCTTCTTTCCTTTGTTGTTCCTTTCATGCTTTTCTCATTCCTTCTCTTTAATTTTCCCTTCCTTTCTTCCTTCCCTTTCATTTTTCCTTCCTTGCCTTCATTTCCCTTTTTTTCTTTCCTTCCCATTCATTTTTCTTTCTTTCCCCCCTTCCTTTATTTTTCTCCCTACTTCTCCCCTTTCTTTTCTTTTTTCCTTCATTCCCATTCATTTTTCCTTACTTCTTTGTCCTTCCATTACTTTTCCTTCCCTCCCTTCATCTTCCTTCCTTCCCCCTTTTCCCGTTCTTATCTTCCTTCCTTCCTCCTTCCTTCCTTTTCATTTTTCCTTCCTTCTTCTCCTTCCCTTTCTTTTATCCTTCCTTCCTTACCATTCATTTTTCCTTACTTCTTTGTCCTTCCTTCCTTTGTCCTTTCTTCCCTTTCATTTTCCTTCCCTCCCTTCAACTTCCTTCCCTCCCTCCCTTCCTTCTCTCTCATTTTCTTCCTTCCCTTCATGTTCCTTCCTTCCCTTCATCTTCCTTCCTTTTTTCTTCCCTCCTTCTCTCTCTCCATCCCGCCTCTATCAACTATCTTTCTAGATCTATCTATCTATCTATCTATCTATCTATCTATCTATCTATCTATCTATCTATCTATCTATCTATCTTTCTTTCTTTCTTTCTTTCTTTCTTTTTCTTTCTTTCTTTCTTTCTTTCTAGATCTATCTATCTATCTATCTATCTATCTATCTATCTATCTATCTATCTATCTATCTAGCTATCTAGCTATCTAGCTATCTAGCTATCTAGCTATCTAGCTATCTAGCTATCTAGCTAGCTATTTAGCTATCATCTACCTACCTACCTATTTATCTATCTTAGATCATCTCAACCACCCACCTGCCAATTCTGGTTTATTTTTGTGTGTTTTCTGCCTATTTGAGCCGTGGCAGCGCAGTGGTTAGAGTGCAGTACTGCAGGCTATTTCTCCTGACTGCCGGCTGCCTGCAATTTGGCAGTTTGAATCTCACCAAGCTCAAGGTTGACTCAGCCTTCCTTCCGTTCTTCCGAGGTGGGTGAAATGAGGACCCAGATTGTTGTGGGCAAGGGGCTGATTCTGTAAACCACTTAGAGAGGGATGTAAAAGCACCGTGAAGTGGTATATAAGTCTAAGGGGCTATTGCTGTTTATGGCAAGTGGCAAAAAGTGTACGGGCCTGGACATAAACATTTCTCATGGTTTCTCCAGCACGGAACATCCAGCAAACTAACAGCTTCCTGCTCTTACTGACATCAACTCTCCCCCTCACTCAAAATATACAAAACAACTTCAGGGGTCCTCAAAGTACAGCTCACAAGGCCTCTTTCTTTGCCCCCCCCCCCAGTACGGGAACTTTGGTTGCCGCGCTCCAAAAAACACGTGGCACGGCTTTCTTTTTGGAAAGGTTTACTAGCCCCTCGCCAGCACTTCCAATCAAATTTTGTTTTGGAGGGTGGGATGAGGGGGGAAGGGGCTTTCATAACTGGCCCGTTTATTCTTTCTCAGAAGCACTTCTTCTGCAGCACCGTGGAGCCAACCTCTCTGTATTCTTCCTGGGTGACCCACATGTTCTGAAACGAAGGCAGGCTGGTGAGCACCGACGCGCCAATCCAGACAGAATGTATCCGGTTTGCTGGGGCTTCCAGATTGGTCGGCAGGCCGCGAGGGCCTAGACTTCTTAGCTCTTTGAGAAGACGTTCGCTAAGACCAGGGAAGAGGGTAGATCCTCCCGCTACGATGAGGCTTCTCCAGAGATCCTGGCGGATGCTTCCTTCGCATTTGGAGATGCTCTCGGCGATCATTTGGTGGATTCCCGGCGCCGCAACTCCCGCATCCGTTGGGTTGAACAGGGCTTCAGGAGCTCGGAAGAGCTGGTCCCCGATCTCGACAGGCGTGCCATCAGGGAGGGTGTATTCGCGGACGGATGCTTTGCCTTTCGGGTGTCCCGAATCCAGAGCCACATAGCACAGGTTCTCCTTGATGTTCTTCACAATCTCCTTCTCGGCGGAGCTGAGGAAATTGTGGCCGCTCTCCAGCAGGAGGGTCGCGAGATATCGGGTGACGTCCCGTCCCGCGAAGTTCATCCTGGAGATGGCGTGGAGCAGGCAGTGGCCTTTGTAGATGGGGACAGTCAACGTGACTCCGGCACCGCTATCTAAAACCAAACCGGTGGTACGGGCAGAAGCGTACAAGGCCATCAAAGCTTGAAGGCCTACAAACATAGCCGGCACTTGAAAATGCTCAAACATGATCTCTGTCATCTTCTCTCGGTTGGCTTTTGGGTTCATGGGTGCTTCGGTCAACAACACCGGCCTCTCCTTGGCTCTTGCCTTGAGTCCATGCCTGTAGATGTATCTCCAGATCTTCTCCATGTCATCCCAAGAGGTCACGATTCCATGTTCCACCGGGTATTTAAAAGATAAGATCCCTCTTTTGGCTTGGGCTTCCTTGCCTACGTAACAGGTCCTCTGAACGGGGCCAAACATGATCGCCCGGGTCTTTGGGTAGCCAACAACTGTTGCCACCATGGCCCTGGGAGCCTCCTCCCCGGAAAAACCCGCTTTGCAGATTCCTGACCCATTGTCAATAATGACAGCGCTTCTCGACTGAGACATCTTCGATCCGAAGAGCTGAATTTGCAACGGCTCTTTTCCTCGCTCTCATAGGACACAGAACATTGGGTCCGTCTAGGTTCTAGATCCTTAGATCTCACAAACGGGTTTCTCCCTTTTTCAAAACTGGCTTCTTCTATGATGTACAGGCGACATATATTTCTGGGAACAAGGTCTTCTCTGAATAACCAGGACTTGTCTTGGAGTGATGGAGTGATTGGGAGCGTCCACCATGGATGTTCAGAGATTATTGTTATTACTGGTTATCTTTGTGAACCAGGATCAACGAAAGAGGTTTCAGATGGCCAAGGATGTAGGACACCATGATGCTTCTCAGATCCCCGGTTTCAATTTATTCACAGTGGCGCCTCTGTGGTGTTAAAGCTGGACTGCGTGGTCTTCTCGGTTCAATTTTTTGCAGAGGTTTAAGAAGCTTCCAGTTTGATCTTCAGTGGTCAGCCAATGGAGACCAAGTTGACGTTGTCATCCGGCAAGTACAATGACATCAAAGAGAACAATGGAAGTGCTAAGGTGGGCCTCGTTTGGGGGCCCACCTAGGTGAACCTCTGGATTGACAACTGAGACAGACACCTGAGATAGCGATCGGAGGGAAAAATCAGTAATAGGAACAGTACTATAGTCAGTAACAGGAAGAGTGGAGAAGTGAGTTGCTGCTACAGGAAGACAGTCCAAAAGTAGAAGAAACCATCTGTCCCAAATGTTTGAGCAGAGGGGGATGGACTAGAAGACCTCCAAGGTCCCCTTCCAACTCCGTTAGACTGTTACAATGACTGCTGACCAAGTGTAGACGGTTCTATAGAGGATCACCACACCTTGATGGTCAGCAAGTGGCCTACGGTATCTTCAAGGGCCGCTCAATGAGAAGGCCAATCGCAGTAGTCCAGCCAAGAGATTTACTTTCCAGTTCATAAACCATGTTTTCGGTAGGTAAGCCTCCTTGGCTCGTTTGACCCACAATGATGGTTGAATTAAGCTTGCACGGAACAAGGGACCTTAAACTACGCCAACGTTCACACGGGACTCTCAGCCGCAACACTGAAAAGATTCAACCGAGGTTTAGCTCAGGGAGTTTAGCACCCGGTGTGAATGCAATAATAAGGGAACGCCAAGGTGAGACAACCTTCACACTTGCATTTCTATATTGGGAAGGTGAAAAAAAAAAAACAAATTACAGACTGTTCTCGGCATACGACCACAACGGAGGTCGTACGTTTCTGTCGCTGAGTGAGATGGTGGCTAGGTGCGTGTTTGCCTCACCTGACGAACTTTCTTGCCACGGTTGTTCGAATGAATCCGTGCAGTTCTCAAGTTAGTCACTTGGGGGGGTGAATAGAATTCCCTCGGGAAACTGCAGCTGTCATAAGCATCTGCATTTTGTTCACGCCACCCCGGGGATGTTGCAACGGTCGTAAGTGTGGGGAAAGGGTCCTAAATGGTCACATTTTCGAAAGGTCGCTAAGTGAACTGTTCTAAGTCAAGGACTACCTCAGAGGTGATATTTTGCCGGTTCGTGCCAGTTTGGGGGGGGGGGGGCGAACCAGTAGTGGCGGTGGCGCAAGGCTCCACTCACCCACCCAGACAGAACATGGGGAAGACAGTACCCCTCGTACACGGGGAAGGCGTGGCTGACCTCAAACCCAGGAGGTTCTGCGCATGCACAGATATGCGGGCGCGCTCCCGCTACCGAACCGGTGGTGAAGAAAATAGGACACCATTACTGGACTACTAAGCAGGAAGTACATTAAATCCACATAGTTTCTCGTGCCTTTAAATCAATTATTTATTTAACCTTTTGGGGAAAAGGTGAACGCTTGCAATTTTTGTCTTTTAATCGTTTTCCGCTTTTATAGCCAAACGAGGAGAGGTTTCCCCGTCCTCAGTAACACCGTCGGTGGACAATATTTGGCCCGTATTCTCGGTAATCGGCAGCCGTCACCCACATCTGTTTGAAGGTGCTCAAGGAGGTGATGATCGACGCCCCGATCCATGCCGAGAACCATCGGTCTGGGGGAGCGATGACCTTAATGGGGACACCTTGGGGGGCTTCCCCTTCCAAGCCTTTGAACATCCGCTCGTCCAAACCTGGGAAGAGGGAAGACCCTCCCGAGATTAGCACGTTGGAATACAGGACCTTACGGATGCTGGGGTCACACTTCTTGATGCTGTGGGCCACAAGCCTGGGTAGACCATGTCCCTTGTGGTCGATGTTGCTTGGGGTGAATAGGATCTCGGGGGCCAGGTAGAGGGGGTCCCCAATTTTGATCCTGTTGCCGTCGGGAAGCTTGTACTCTTTGGGGAGCTCTTCGGAGTGCTTGCTGTCTCGGTGGCGGGCGTCCAAGGCCACAAAACATAACTTGACTTTGATGTTGTCCACCACAGTGTTGGCTTCCGGAAAGTTCCAGAAGTATTGCCTGTTTTCCAGGAGAAGTTCCCTCAGGAATTGCGTGACGTTGCGGCCCCCGAGGCCCAGCTTGGACACTGCGTGGGGAAGACAGTACCCCTCGTAGACGGGGACGGCGTGGCTGATCCCAAACCCGCAATCAATGACGACCCCCGTGAAACGGGCAGAGGCGTAGAGGGAGAGGATGGCCTGGATGGAGAGATAGAAAGACGGAACCTTAAAGCATTCAAACATCACCTGGGTGAGCTTGGCTCGGTCTTCTTTGGGATTCAAGGGGGATTCTGTCATCAGCAGAGGTCTCTCGAAGGCCTTCACCCCCAACCCTTTGTCGTAGATGTACTTCCAGATGGTCTCCATCTCATCCCAGCAAGTGATGACGCCCGCTTCCATGGGGTAGGCCAACGAGAGGCTATCTTGTCTATGCTGGGCTTCAAATCCCACGTAGCATTCCTTCTGTTTAGCCTTGGAATGTGGCAGCTTGCTTCTGGGGTAACCGAGGACAGTGGGCATGACGTGCCTTGGGCTAATTTCTCCAGAAATCCCCGATTTGCAAAGTCCGGAGCCATTGTCAATGATGACAGCGTGGGAGTGGGAGAGCCGAGCCTTCGACGCGAAACCTTCTCGGCCCATTTCAGGAGAACATCAACCTGTTCAGCAACTGACGATAGGCATGGTGTCGGAGACTCCGAGACGTGTGTTTTGAGTGGTCCCGGGGAATAAAAACACTTGCGGTTTCCTCAGTGCTCTATCAGCCTGAAAACGACGACAATGGCAAAAACCCACGGCCTCTCTTCCCATTTGAGAAAAATTGGAAAAAAATAGTCCATAGCCACGACTTCACAATGAATGAGGTCCTGTCTAACCATTGTTGAGTTGTCTCTAGGAGACCAGAAAGTTCAAGAGGCCTTTCAAAGCTACTTTGATGAAGAGACAAAGATGGTTTCAAGTCTTCTCTTAGTCAAGATCTACTATCTTGACCGGAAATGGTCTTCAGGTATTTAGGATGGGACCAGAAAGTTCAAAGCTACTTTGATGAAGAGAAAAAGATGGTTTTGCCTTTTCTCCTAGACAGGATCCACTATCTTGACCAGAAATGGTCTTCAGATATTTAAAATGAACTCTTCCACAAATGCAAAATAAAGTCCAAGACACCTCAAGAACACGGCTGTCTTCACAAGAACACAAGAACACAAGAACACAAATCATCTCCTCTCTCTCTTTCTCCATCACTGTTCTTGCTTCTTCAGTTGTTGGGTTTCCTAGAATATAGAATAGGATCGGAAG
>NW_022473755.1:30000-36267 GCF_009769535.1 Thamnophis elegans | reverse complement strand
TTGCTGTGTTTGTCAACCACCAATGTTTTTCTTTCCATTTCTTATGTCTGTATATCCTTTTCTTTTCCTCCTTTCTTTCCCTTCCCTTCCTTTTTCTATCTTCCTTTCCTTTTTCTGTCTTCCTTCCCCTCCCCTCCTTTCTCTTTTCTTTTCCTTCCTTTCCTTTTTCTCTTCCTTCCCCTTTCCTTTCTTTTCCTTTCCTTCACTTCCTTTTCTATTCTTTCCTTTTCTATCTTGCATTCCTTTCCTTTTTCTATCTTCCTTCCCTTCCTTCCCCTTCCTGTCTTTTCCTTCCCTTCCTTTCCTATTCTTTCCTTTTTCTATCTTCCTTTCCTTTCCTTTTCCTTCCTTTCCTTTTCTATCACATTCCTTTCCTTTTCTATCTTCCTTTCCTTCCTTCCTTTTCCTTTTCCTATCTTTCTTTCCTTCCCTTCCTTCCCTTTCTCTTTTCCTTCCTTTCTTTTCCTTTCCTTTTTCTTTCTTCCTTTCCTTTCTCCTTTCCATTCCTTTTCCTATCATCCTTCCCTTCCTTTCATTTTTCTATCTTCCTCTCCTCTCCCTTCTCTCTTTTCTCTTTCCTTTCCTGCATCATTCCGGCTTCTCGTCCTTCTCTGCCCACCACTTGCTTTATCCTCGTTTTCTTGTCTCGTCTTCCTCTCTCCCCCCCCCCCCCCCTCCCCGCTGTCTCGGCTACCTTTCTCGTCCCGTCCTATCCCCTTTTCATTTTTTGACACAATTTGTGCTGTGTTTCTTACGTTGTCCGTCCTCCCCTCCTCCCCCTCCCCAATTCCTCTCTAAAATATTCTATGCATTCATCTTTCCCCTTCCCAAATCCCTTTGGTTCCAGACCCCAGCCCACCCTTCCCTTCCTGGATCCTATACTTATCCAGTCTTGCCAGCATGGATCGACCTCTATCATTCAAAGTGCATCTCCCAAACCCTGACCACAGGAACAAATCACCGTTGGGTCTCTTCGATTCTACCGGTGGTGTTTGCAGCCCCCCCCCCGCGGAAGAACTTTAAAAAAAAAAACATGGATTTTGGGGGACGCCCTCCTCCTTTCTGACACCAAAGGGAGAAGGGGCGAAAACGCTGCGTCTCCAGACTATTGTTCTACAATCTTAAGGAGTTCAGGCGAAATCGGTGTCAGGTGGGAACATCCATGTTATAATTTCGTAACAAACGATTTATTTTCTAAATAAAATAAAATAAAATAAATGAAGGCCACGGTGAGTTGTGTGCGCGAGTCAGGATGCTGGCTTGTTTTTATTCGCGGTTTAAAAAATGGATCAATTCATTTATCAAAGTATAATCCTAGGCAGAGGCAGATATGTCTCTCTGGGCACAATGAGAATGTATCTGTCGAACAAAACTCTGTACTGGTGTCAGGAAAGGCATCTGGCCAGGAAACACTCTGCTAGCACTATTCAGTTGCCCAGACTCCGCCCTGCAAGGGATTATGTTAAACGGAAGATTGGTGATAAGACAGAAAAGAAAATAACAAGTCCAGGTAGCCCAGCCTTTGCTTAGTGACCATTCCAAGTTACAACGGCCCTGGAAAAAAGGGACTTTTTCACACTTACGACCGTAAACAGCATCGTGATTTACATTCGGGTGCTGGATAAATCGACTCAAATTTATGACAGTCGCGGTGTTTCCCTGGGGTGAGTGATCCTTTTTGCGACCTCCTAAAGTCCATGGAGGGACGCCGGATTCACTTAACGACTGGGGGGACTAATTTAAAGAACCGCAGGGATTCACTTCACCAACGTGGCGAGCAAGGGCGTAAAATGGGGCGGGGCTCGCTTAGCACATGTCTCACTTGGCGACGTAAATGTTTGGACTAATATCTACTATCACTGCTTGTGAAGCAATTATCAGTAGTAAAGCTACTTGTTTTTACTAGCAGTGTCTGAAACTCTATTCGTGTGTTTCTACTAGCAACATTCTGTACATTCCGCTGTACTACTTTCTGTCTCCCAACGGAGATACCCCTAACAGACACAATTGCGGCTGTAAGTCGAGGACTGGCCACGCTCTCCCCGGCCCCCTGAGGGCAAACAGAACCTTGATGTGCCCCTGATCTAGAGAGCACACCAATGAAAATCCAGCCAACTGCAATCAGTTCATTAAGTTTAAATCTGTCTCTCTGATTTATACACGTGGAATAAACTCTTTTCTCTCTCTCTTTTAAGAAGGAAGGGGGATTATTCCCAAAACCACAGCTGCCGTCCAAAACTCATTCTTCTTGGCTGCATTTCCTGGAGATTCCCCCTTTCACAGAGACATCTGTCACCGACATAACTAATTGGAGGAAGCATTTTTATTTGATCAGGCGGTAGAAATTCCCAGAAAGTGGACATAAGTGGTTTCTAATATACTAGTCCCTCAAGGACTTTTATAATTGCAAGCAGAAGGAATTGATTAAAACGGATAGGCAAGAGGAGGAAAAAAAAGAACATTTTTTTTAGGCTTTGAAATTGAAAGAACTTTTCCACTCAAAGCTGCCGAATTTGGTTTAAAGCAAAAAAATAAAAAATAAAAAACTTCCGTAGCGCACGATATGGGGAAGTCCTCGACGTACGGTGACAATTGGGTTCAGAATTTCCGTGGTAAAGCGAGGCGGTTCACTCAGCTGTCAACGGTTTCACCCATTTTATTTGCCTCGTCTCTTAAAGCCAATCAGCCCAGTCGTTAAGTGAATCGCACAGTCGCTAAACAAATCTCCCTTTCCCCGTTAATTTCGTTGGCCGGAAGCCAGCGGAGACGGTCACAAATGGAGCTTACGCGACCCCAGGATAATGCAAACATTATAAAGAGGTTGTGCCTGTTGCCGAGGAATCAAGTGACGGTGGGGAACGGTGAGATAGTCGTAACTGCGAGGACTGGTTGCATACCCCTTTTTTCCGGTGCCATGGTAACTCTAAACGGTCGCAAACACCAATGCTTGTAAGGGGAGAACTACCTGTATTTCGTAATATTCATACTAAGGAAACACCCTTCGCTAGCTCCCAGCCCATCGTTCCCAGCCCTACTTGGCTTCGTGATCTCTTCGACCAATTCAATCTATTTCTCCACGCAGAGAAAAGTGGAAGGGAGGAAAATAGGCCCAATTTCCCCAAAACTCTTAACTGTAAATAACCAACAACGAAAAAAAGAAGCTTCCGGATAAGAATTAGGGAAAAAAATGATTTAAAAAAATTGAACTTGAAATTTATTTCTTTACTAGCTGGGTATCCGTGCTTTGCGGTGAAACTATGTGATCGGGCAATGCAGGAGAAATCCGCTTCAATCTGTTGGCTCAGTGGTGGTCGGTGATTGAAACCCATAAGGGAATATCGCTCCCGCCCCTTTGAGTCCAGAAGCAGTTCCATAGGTGGAAGGCGTAGACATTTTGGTGAGGTACCGACGTGTAGTACTCTAAGGAGCCCCAGAACGCTCCTGAGTGAAGGAGTGGAACGTCTGCCAGTTTGAACTGAGGTAACGGAATGTGAGGCAACTGGCAGTTGGAACAGAGTTCTTTTTCAGGTGGGGAGAGGGAGTAGAACTCCTTAGCATCAGAGCGCGTTAATTACTGTATAAGAAATACGAATGATCCGATGGTCATTTTGAAAAATCCTTTCTCAGCGAGCACCTAGAAGCCAAGAGGAACCAGATTTCAAGTTTTAGGCTTTACGGTTCTAGAGATTTCGTGATGAGTGAGTGGTACTTGGCTGATAGATAGATAGATAGATAGATAGATAGATAGATAGATAGATAGATAGATGGATGGATGGATGGATGGATGGATGGATGGATGGATGGATGGATGGATAGATAGATAGATAGATAGATAGATAGATAGATAGATAGATAGAGATAGAGATAGAGATAGAGATAGAGATAGAGATAGAGATAGAGATAGAGATAGAGATAGAGATAGAGATACATATACATATACATATACATATAGATATACATATAGATATAGATATAGATATAGATAGATATGATAGATATAGATATAGATATAGATATAGATATAGATATAGATATAGATATAGATATAGATATAGATATAGATATAGATATAGATATAGATATAGATATAGATATAGATATAGATATAGATTGGATATAGATATAGATATAGATATAGAGATAGATAGGTAGGTAGGTAGGTAGGTAGGTAGGTAGGTAGGTAGGTAGATAGATAGATAGATAGATAGATAGATAGATAGATAGATAGATAGATAGATAGATAGATAGATATAGATATAGATGGATGGATGGATGGATGGATGGATGGATGGATGGATAGATATAGATATAGATATAGATATAGATATAGATATAGATATAGATATAGATATAGATATAGATATAGATATAGATATAGATATAGATATAGATATAGATATAGATTAGATATAGATATAGATATAGATATAGATATAGATATAGATATAGATATAGATATAGATATAGATATAGATATAGATATAGATATAGATATAGATATAGATATAGATATAGATATAGATATAGATATAGATATAGATAGATTTGGTTAATGACCAGTAAGAATTAGAAGAAGAAAAAAACATTTTGGTCCTTGGTGGGTCAAAAGTAGTTAAATACAAGCAGTCCTTTACTTATGACTACAATTCGGCACCAACATTTTCACTCGTTACGCTGTTAAGTGCATTTTGCCCCATTTTATAACCTTGCTTGCCACAACTGTGACGCGAACCCCTGCACTGTTAAGCGAGTAAGACCGTTGTTAAGTAAATCTGGCTTCCCCGTCGACGTGCCTCCACCGAAAGTTGCAAAAGGGGATCACACAACCCCGGGACACCTTAACCGTCCTAAGTGTGAGTCACTTGCCAAGCGTCCGAATCTTGTTTTTCTGGTTCCACCACAAAACCGCAGTCGACTAAAGGGCGCTCGACGAAACCGCGTAGCTGACGTCATCACAGCGCGACAACAACGCGGAGAAAAAAGCACACTGTAAACGCTAAACCTAAAATTAACCCCTAAACCTAAACCTAACCCCCCTAAACCTAATCCTAAACCTAACCCTAAACCTAACCCTTAACCTAACCCTAAACCTAACCCTAAACCTAACCCTTAACCTAACGCTAAACCTAATCCTAACCCTTAACCTAACCCTAACCTTAACCTAACCCTAACCCTTAACCTAACCCTAAAGCTAACCCTAAACCTAACCCTAAACCTAACCCTTACCTTAACTTGAATCGGCTTGCTTTCAAAGCGCTATTTAAAGCGCCCTTCTTTCTCCGCGCTGGCTGTTGTCGCCCTGTTGATGACGTCAGCAACGCGGTTTAATCGGGCGCAGTTTAGTCGAGCGCGGTTTTGTCATGCCACAGTTTTTCTGACTGTGGGGATGCTGCAATGGTCATAAGTGTGAACAGTGGTCATGTCATTCTTTTCAATGCCCTTGTAACTCTGAATGGTAACTAAATGAATAGTTGCAAGCAGAGCAGAGGTGCCTTTGACATAATTTTACCACCGGTTCGCCGCGCACTGAAAATGTGAGCACCACACACGTCTTCCGTGCGTGTGTCTTGCTCGCGCCCGCAGCTTGCAAGCATGCATGCAGCTTAGAAAATGTGGCTAAATAGGACAGCATAGTGCCGGGGCGGTTGGTTGCCACTACCAGTTAGCCCAAACCGATCCGAACCGGCTGAAGCAGAGACTAATAGGAGACTACTCCGATTTCTCTTCTTTTTTTCAAATCTTCTCCTCTTTTCAAGTCTGTCCCTATCAATACAATACAATAATACAATAGCAGAGTTGGAAGGGACCTTGGAGGTCTTCTAGTCCAACCCCCTGCCTAGGCAGGAAACCCTATACCGTTTCAGACAAATGGCTATCCAACATCTTCTTAAAGACTTCCAGTGTTGGGGCATTCACAACTTCTGGAGGCAAAGTTGTTCCACTGATTAATTGTTCTCACTGTCAGGAAGTTTCTCCTCAGTTCTAAGTTGCTTCTCTCCTTGATTAGTTTCCACCCATTGCTTCTTGTTCTACCCTCAGGTGCCTTGGAAAATAGTTTGACTCCCTCTTCTTTGTGGCAACCCCTGAGATATTGGAAGACTCCTATCATGTCTCTCCTGGTCCTTCTTTTCATTAAACTAGACATACCCATGAACCGTTCTTCATATGTTTTAGCCTCCAGTCCCCTAATCCTCTTGGTTGCTCTTCTCTGCACTCTTTCTAGAGTCTCCACATCTTTTCTACATCATGGTGACAAAAACTGGATGC
>NW_022473755.1:0-25000 GCF_009769535.1 Thamnophis elegans | reverse complement strand
GGTTTACAGAGTCAGCATATTGCCCCCAACAACAATCCGGGTCCTCATTTTACCCACCTCGGAAGGATGGAAGGCTGAGTCAACCCTGAGCCGGTGAGATTTGAACCGCTGAACTGCTGATCTAGCAGTCAGCCTGCAGTGCTGCATTTAACCACTGCGCCACTTTGGCTCGATCCCTTCCTTCTTCCTTCCTTCCTCCTTCCCTCCCTCCTTACTCAATCCCTCCCTCTTCCCTTCCTTCATCAATCCCTTTCTTTCATTCCTCCTTCCATCCCTCCCTCCCTCTTTCCCACAATCTCTTCCTTTCTCTCTTTCTCCTTCCCTTCCTCAATCACCATCTCCCTCCTTCCTCAATTCCTTCCTTCTTCCCTCCTTCCCTTCCTCAATCCCTCCCTCCTCAAACCCTTCCTTTCCTCACCATCTCTTCCTCAATCCTCCCTCTCTTTCTTCCTTCAATCCCCCCTCTTCTTTCTTCCTTCCTTCCCTCCCTTCTTTTCCTCAATCCCTCTTTCCTCAATCCTTTCCTTACTCCCTTTTTCCTCCTTCCTCAATCCTTCCCTCCCACTTTAATCCCTTCCTTTTTTACCTCCTTCCTCAATCCCTTCCTTCCCTCCTCCATCTTTGTCTTTCTTCCTTTCTCAATCCCTTCCTTCCTTCTTCCTTCCCTTCCTCCCTCCCTTCCTCAATCCCTCCCTTCTTCCTTCCTTCCTCCTTCCTTCCATTCCTCCTTCCATCCCTCCTTCCCTTCCTCAATCCCTCCCCCCCCCTCAAACCTTTCCTTTCCTTCTCCATCTCTCCCTCAATCCTCCCTTTCTTCCTTCAGTCTCTCCCCCTCTTCCTTCCTTCGGTCCCTCCCTCCCTCCTTCCTTCCTCAATCCCTTCCTTCCTTTTCTCCTTCTCTCTCCGTCTCTTTCGCTCTCCCTCCCTCCCTCTTCCGCTCACACACGGGAACGAAATCTAAAAGAGCATGCAAAAGATAAACAAAATGAGTAAAAAGCCTCCCCATTGGGCAAGAAAAGAAATATTTCTCCCTTAATAGCAGAGCTCCGGACCCTTCCCACTCTCTCGGCCTTCCGAAAGGCCACAAAAACCTGGCTATTCCGGCAGGCCTGGGGCTGTTGACCTCATGAATGAGGTCCAGCCCCATCTAGATTGAGTGTATGATGTGTTGCTTTTTAATCTGTTTTTCTCTTCCCTTATTTTTAACTTTTTTATCTTTTTAGTCCTGTATTTTGTAAGCTGCCCGGAGTCAGATAGATGTTAGATAGATAGGTAGGTAGGTAGGTAGGTAGGTAGGTAGGTAGGTAGGTAGATAGATAGATAGATAGATAGATAGATAGATAGATAGATAGATAGATAGATAGATAGATAGATAGATGATAGATAAAAGATAGATAGATAGATAGATGATAGATAGAAGATAGATAGATAGATAGATAGATAGATAGATAGATAGATAGATAGATAGATAGATGATAGATAGATACTGTAGATTGATAGGTAGATGATAGATAGATAGATAGATAGATAGATAGATAGATAGATGATAGATAGATAGTAGATAGATAGATAGATAGATAGATAGATAGATAGATAGATAGATAGATAGATAGATAGATAGAAGATAGATAGATAGATAGTAGATAGATAAAAGATAGATCGATAGATGATAGATAGAAGATAGATAGATAGAGATAGATAGATAGATAGATAGATAGATAGATAGATAGATAGATACTGTAGATTGATAGGTAGATGATAGATAGATAGATAGATAGATAGATAGATAGATAGATAGATAGATAGATAGATTAGATAGATAGATAGATAGATAGATAGATAGATAGATAGATAGATAGATAGATAGATAGATAGATAGATAGATAGAAGATAGATAGATAGATGATAGATAGATAGAAGATAGAGATAGATAGATAGATAGATAGATAGATATAAGATAGATAGATAGTAGATAGATAGATAAAAGATAGATCGATAGATGATAGATAGAAGATAGAAGATAGATAGATAGATAGATAGATAGATAGATAGATAGATAGATAGATAGAGATAGATAGATAGATAGATAGATAGATAGATAGATAGATAGATAGATAGATAGATAGATACTGTAGATTGATAGGTAGATGATAGATAGATAGATAGATAGATAGATGATAGATAGATAGAAGATAGATAGATAGAAAGATAGATAGTAGATAGATAAAAGATAGATCGATAGATGATAGATAGAAGATAGAAGATAGATAGATAGATAGATAGATAGATAGATAGAGATAGATAGATAGATAGTAGCTAGATAAAAGATAGATCGATAGATGATAGATAGATTATAGATAGATAGAGATAGATAGATAGATAGATAGATAGATAGATAGATAGATAGATAAAAGATAGATAGATAGATAGATAGATAGATAGATAGATAGATAGATAGATAGATAGATAGATAGATAGATAGATAGATAGATAGATAGATAGATAGATAGATAGATAGATAGATACTGTAGATGGATAGGTAGATGATAGATAGATAGATAGATTCATTAAATTTACAATTTACAATTTTACTTTGGCCTTATCAGTGTCCCACGGCCTGCTGATCAGCCAGAAAAATGCCCTTTTCGCCGTCCGCTCAGAGGTGGCAATTCACGACCAGGTACCCCCCACCCCCCCAACAGCGGTTGTTCACTACCGCAATCGACCCGAAGACACCTCATTCACACATGAGCTGCGTTCCCCCTAACTCCTGTCTAATAGGGTTTTGGGCAATAGGAACCTGGCAGACACAGGGTTATCTAGAGTGGAATTTCTTGGCATGACGCAGTGCCGAAGGCACATCAAATGCCGTTACTGTTGAAAGAAATGTCCTTCTGGGTTCGGCTCCAAGTGGGGGAAAAGACACTGGAGACATGGAGGCTGCTTGGAAAGATGGTTTATTGTTGGACGGGACCACATGGCTTCAGCCCTGAACAGAAAAGGTGATCACATGCTTCAATGTTGGTGGAGAAGAAGAGAAGGGCTGAAGGAGGGTCTTGCTAGGCTTTTATACCCTGCTTAGTCCCACCTCTCTGTTTCCTGTTCCTGTGTAAGAAATGTATTCTGATTGGTTGTCAGACTCCCACGGGGCCATGCAGGGGGCTACTCTCTAGGCTGTTTTGAATCCATAGATGAGTTCTCAGATGCCATGTGGAGAGATGAGTAATATCCCTTCGCCCTACAGCTGCAGTGGGGAAGTCTTTATTATGTAAAGTGGGCTAGCCTGGCCTTCTCAATGGCCTATTGACAAAGTGTGGATGGGCAGGAAGCTACAGGCCACTATTCTGTCTTTTAAAGCATGTTTCTTTCTTTTCACATCCAGAGAAATATTCTGCCTTTTCAATATTTCATAGGATATTTCATTTTTCTGGGAGAGGGCTGGATGATAACTTCCCACATTACTTTCCCCCCACACACACACACAAAGGTGGCTCCCTATATTACGGCTCGACTTACGACCACAATTCCAGCCCAAACATTTCTGTGGCCAAGTGAGACATTTGTGAAGAGAGCTTAGCTTCATTTTTCTTGCCTCGGTTCTTGAGTTCCGGTTGAAAAGTTAGGGAGCCGGTTGTTCAAGGATTCTGGCTTCCACCATGTGGGAAGTTATCACCCAGCCCTCTCCCAGAAAAATGAAATATCCTAGGAAATATTGAAAAGGCAGAATATTTCTCTGGATGTGAAAAGGAAGAAACATGCTTTAAAAGGCAGAATAGTTGCCTGGAGCTTCCTGCCCATCCACACTTTGTCAATAGGCCATTGAGAAGGCCAGGCTAGCCCACTTTACATAACAAAGACTTCCCCACTGCAGCTGTAGGGGGGATATTACTCAACTCTCCACATGACATCTGAGAATTCATCTATGGATTCAAAACAGCCTAGAGAGTAGCCCCCTGCATGGCCCCATGGGAGTCTGACAACCAATCAGAATACACAGAATACGTTTCTTACACAGGAACAGGAAACAGAGAGGTGGGACTAAACAGGGTATAAAAAGCCTAGCAAGCCCCTCCCTCAGCCCTTCTCTTCTTCTCCACCAACATTGAAACATGTGATCACCTTTTCTGTTCAGGGCTCAAGCCATGTGGCCCTGTCCAACAATAAACCATCTTTCCAAGCAGCCTCCATGTCTCCAGTGTCTTTTTCCCCACTTGGAGCTGACCCCAAAAGGACATTTCTTTCGACAGTTGCAACAGGGGATGATGTGACGCTTGGACGCTGCAACCGTCGTAAATCCGAGCCCATTGCCAAGGGTCTGAATTTGGATCTCAGAGAGGAGCAGGGCGGTTTTAGCGCATATGCCCCACGAGCATACTAATCGGTGTATGTGAACCCTTCAATGCACAGGGTATCAGAGAAACACAGCCGCATATTTATTACATTCTACAGCAAAAAAAAATTTAATTAATAAAGGTAAAGATTCTCCTCGCACATCTCTGCTAGCCGTTCCCAGCTCTAGGGGGCGGTGCTCATCTCCGTTTCAAAGCCGAAGAGCTAGCGCAGTCCGAAGATGTCTCCGTGGTCATGTGGCTTTTTAGTTTTGTTGTGGATGCTAAGTACTCGATAAGCCGGTTGATCGACGAAGGGCAGTTTCCCACGCTTCAATTATTTCCCTGGCTGTTTTTGTCCCTGCTCGGCCAACAATCTGAGTAGCTGCAAAACAGAATATCTACTCTCCATAGATATTCAACTGGTAAAAGTAAAGGCTCCCATCGCACATATCTGCTAGTTGTTCCCGACTCTAGGGGGCGGTGCTCATCTCCGTTTCAAAGCCGAAGAGCTAGCGCTGTCGGAAGATGTCTCCGTGGTCATGTGGCTGACGTGACTCAACGCCGAAGGGACACGGAACGCTGTTCCCTTCCCACCAAAGGTGGTTCCTATTTTTCTACTTGCATTTTTTACGTGCTTTCAAACTAGATTGGGACAAGTCACCGGAGCTCACTCCATTACGCGGCACTAGGGATTCGAACCACCAAACTGCCGACCTTTCTGATCGACAAGCTCAGTGTCGTAGCCGTTGAGCCACCACATCCCTTGTATCTCCCATTAGAAGCCCCTAATTCGGCTTCCTTTCCAACAGCCAACTTAAGCCAACTGACAATAAAGTCACCAGTCCTCATTGAGGCTGTGCCTCACAACCCTCCCCAGCGAGCCTGAATCCTGACACCCCCCCCCCAGCTTCTGACCCTCCACGGATCTCAAGCCCAGCCTCTGTGAGCTTCCTTCCCTTTTTTCTCTTCCTCTTCCTCCCTCTCCCCACACGCATTCATCTTTCCGCAGCGGCTCCCATCACACATATCTGCTAGTTGTTCCCGACTCTAGGGGGCGGTGCTCATCTCCGTTTCAAAGCCGAAGAGCTAGCGCTGTCCAAAGATGTCTCCGTGGTCATGTGACTTTTTAGTTATTTGATTGGGTGTTGATGGCTGTTGTTTGTTGTGGATGCTAAGTACTTGATAAGCCGGTTGATCGACGAAGAGCAGTTTCCCACGCTTCAATTATTTCCCTGGCTGTTTTTGTCCCTGCTCGGCCAACAATCTGAGTAAGCTGCAAAACAGAATATCTACTCTCCATAGATATTCAACTGGTAAAAGTAAAGGCTCCCATCGCACATATCTGCTAGTTGTTCCCGACTCTAGGGGGCGGTGCTCATCTCCGTTTCAAAGCCGAAGAGCCAGCGCTGTCCGAAGACGTCTCCGTGGTCATGTGGCTGGCGTGACTCAACGCCGAAGGCACACGGAAAGGTGGTTCCTATTTTCCTACATGCCTTTTTTTTTTTTTACGTGCTTTCGAACGGCTAGGTTGGCAGACGCTGGGACAAGTCACGGGAGCTCACTCTGTTACGTGGCGCTGGGGATTCGAACCATCGACCTGCTGACCTTTCTGATCGACAAACTCAGCGTCTTAGCCACTGAGCCGCCGCGTCCCTTATCCTATAAACGCAGCAACGTATTGATTGCATTTTGACGGCATTTTTTTAAAAAAAATCAACACTAACGTGCAAATATACGTTTCATTTTATTGACCATTTACAATTTGATTCTGGGGAGTAGCTGTCGTAGGGAGCCCAGTATACTGCTTTAATCCCCTGCAGGCAGCTCCAGTGGGAGGGGGGGTGCATGGATTGCAAGAATTGGGGGGTGGGGGGTGGAGGGAAGCTTGTCTGGGGGGTATATAAGCAGGCCTGTTTTTTTTAGGGGGGGGGTCGGTTTGGAAAGGCTGGCATTGCGATGGCTTTTGTAGCTACCGGCGGCTGGCGGCTTTGTCTGTAGTTTTAATTTAGATGCAAATGAGGAGGGCGGGGCTCCTTCTCTTTGCCAGCATATTAATGCAGACTTTCCCTGCCTGCGGTGGAAGTGGGCAGGGGGGGGGGGGGGAGACCCAGGGAGTGGCATTCCCAAGGGGCATCCCCCTTCGGCTCTCTGGCTGTCAATAGCCCTGTCAATTCCGGTGCTTTGGGCCCGATTCCTGGATCAGAAAGGACCGGGATCCAGGGATCGACTCCAGCAAGCTGGAACAAGCTTGCCTCCTTTCTTCCTCCCTCCCTGTCCTTCCTTCCTTCCTCCCTCCCTCCTTCCCTCCCTCCCACCCCCTCTTCCTTGTCCTGCTTTTCTTCCTTCCTCACTTTCCTTCCTTCCTCCCTCCCTATCTTCTTTCCTTCCTTCCTATCTTCCTCCCTTTCCTCCCTTCCTGTCCTTCCTTCCTCCATTTCCTTCCTCCCTCCCTCTCCTCTCTCCCTCCCTTTCCTTCCTTCATCCCTCTCTTCTCTCCCTCCCTTTCCTCCCTCCCTCTTTCCTTCTTTCCTCCCTCTCCTCCCTTTCCTTCCTCCCTCCCTCTCCTCTCTCCCTCCCTTTCCTTCCTTCCTTCCTTCCTTCCTTCCTCCCTCTCCTCCCTTTCCTTCCTCCCTCCCTCTCCTCTCTCCCTCCCTTTCCTTCCTTTCCTTCCTTCCTCCCTCTCCTCCCTTTCCTTCCTCCCTCCCTCTCCTCTCTCCCTCCCTTTCCTTCCTTCCTTGTCGTTCTTTCCTTCCTCCCTCGCTCCTTCCCTCCCTCCCACCCTCTCTTCCTTGTCCTTCTTTTCTTCCTTCCTCACTTTCCTTCCTTCCTCCCTCCCTATCTTCTTTCCTTCCTTCCTATCTTCCTCCCTTTCCTCCCTTCCTGTCCTTCCTTCCTCCATTTCCTTCCTTCCTTCCTCCATTTCCTTCCTCCCTCCCTCTCCTCTCTCCCTCCCATTCCTTCCTTCCTCCCTCTTCTCTCCCTCCCTTTCCTCCCTCCCTCTTTCCTTCTTTCCTCCCTCCATTTCCTTCCTTTCCTTCCTTCCCCCCTCTCCTCCCTCCCTTTCTTTCCTATCTTCCTCCCTCCCACCCTCTCTTCCTTCTCCTTCTTTCCTTCCTCACTTTCCTCCCTCCCTCCCTCCCTCCCTATCTTCTTTCCTTCCTAACTATCTTCCTCCCTCCCTCTCCTCCCTCCCTCTCTCCCTCCCTGTCCTTCCTTCCTCCATTTCCTCCCTCCCTCTCCTCCCTGTCCTTCCTTTCTTCCTCCATTTCCTTCCTTCCTTCTTCCATTTCCTTCCTCCCTCCTTCTTTTCTCTCCCTCCCTTTCCTCCCTCCCTCCCTTTCCCTTCCATCCTCCCTTCCTGGAGATTTTCTTTTTTGGTGTGTGTGTGTGAGAGAGAGAGGGTGGGGAGGGAGGGAGAGAGCTTGGGGGCAGCTTGCCAGATCTTCCTACCTCTCTGGGATCTCCTTGTGGGCTCCCATCCCTGGCCAGCCAGCTCACTGTTTCCCTGTCCCCACTTGCCTACATCCCTGGGATCTCCTTGTGGTCTCTCATCCTTGGCTTAAATTAAAAAAAAAAAAATCCCGGCCAGCTCGCTTCTTTCCTGTCCAGGTTTTTCTCCATCCCTGGGATCTCCTCGTGGTCTCCCATCCCTGGCCTAAAAAAAAGCCAACCGGCTCGCTTCTCTGCCCTCCCTCCCCGTCTCCTCCCCGCCTCCTCCCCGTCCCTCCGCCTGGCCTCATTTGCTCTGCGCTCCCCCCCTTCTTCCGCCTCCAGGTGAAGCGGTCCAAAAAGCCGATAATTGCCTTCCCCCCTCCGTCACGTCAGCTAATGGATCGACCCCCCGCCGATCCGCAGCGTTGATTGACAGCTCCTGCGTCTGGCGCATACGCCCCCTGTCCCGTGGGGGGAGGGGCGTAATTTAAGATGCGGCGGGTGGGGTTTGATGGGCGGGGGTAGACAGAGAGAAAAGGGGAATGGAAGGGAAGAAAGATGGAAAGGAAAGGAAGATAGAAAAAAGGAAAGAAGGGAGAAAAAAGGAAAGGAAGAGAAAAAAGGAAAGAAAAAAGATAGAAAAAGGAAAGGAAGCCAGGGAAAGGAAGATAGAAAAAGGTAAGAAGATAGAAAAGGGAAAGAATAGGAAAGGAAGGAAAGGAAAAGACAGGAAGGGGAAGGGAAGGAAAGGAAGGAAAGGAAGGAAAGGAAGGAAAGGAAGGAAGGGAAGGAAAGGAAGATAGAAAAAGGAAAGGGAAGGAAGATAGAAAATAGAAAAAGGAAAGGAGGAGAAGAAAGGAAAGGGAGAAAAAAGGAAAGGAAAAGAAGACAGAAAAAGGAAAGGATGAAGAAAGAGAAAGGAAAGGAAGATAGAAAAAAGGAAAGGAAAGGAAGACAGAAAAAGGAAAGGAAAGGATGAAGAAAGAGAAAGGAAAGGAAGATAGAAAAAAGGAAAGGAAGAATGAAAATGGAAAGGAAAGGATGAAGAAAGAGAAAGGAAAGGAAGATAGAAAAAAGGAAAGGAAGAATGAAAACGGAAAGGAAAGGATGAAGAAAGAGAAAGGAAGACAGAAAAAGGAAAGGAAAGGATGAAGAAAGAGAAAGGAAGAAGATAGAAAAAAGGAAAGGAAAGGAAGACAGAAAAAGGAAAGGATGAATGAAAACAAAAAGAAAAGGATGAAGAAAGAAAGGAAGACAGAAAAAGGAAAGGAAAGGATGAAGAAAGAGAAAGGAAAGGAAGACAGAAAAAGGAAAGGATGAAGAAAGAGAAAGGAAAGGAAGATAGAAAAAAGGAAAGGAAGACAGAAAAAGGAAAGGAAAGGATGAAGAAAGAGAAAGGAAAGGAAGATAGAAAAAAGGAAAGGAAGATAGAAAAAGGTAAGAAGATAGAAAAAGGAAAGGAAGACAGAAAAAGGAAAGGAAACGATGAAGAAAGAAAAGGAAGATAGAAAAAGGAAAGGAAAGAGAAAAGGAAAGAAGAAACAGGACGGAAGGAAAGAAGGAAGGAAGGAAAGAAGAAAGGGAGAGAAAGAAAAAGGAAGGAAGGAAGGAAGGAAGGAGGAGAGCTATAAAGCCAGCCAGGGATGAGCAGAAGGGAGAGGGGGGCCACACGACACGGGGGTAGAGAGTGGCGGACTAAAGAGAAAGCCGGGCAGGTTGGCAGCCGAGCCGCCATCACCCCCTTCTAAAAAAATGCCAGCCTAGCTGTGCACGAGAGATGCCAATTAAGATAGTGACAGACCGTGGCGCGCCAGCCTTGAAACACAGCGCGTACCCAGAATAGCAATCAGCTTCAGGCTGGCCTGCTTAGACACCCCACACACACACTCCAAGCCCAGCCCATCACGACCACGGGGGGGGGGGGGGAGGACAGCATCCTATTCTTTCCACCACTTCCCCCCCCCAAAAAAAGGCAGGCCCTCCCCTGGAGGGGGGGCTCTTCCTAGCTCTTCCCACCCTTCTTTGCAGTCCTGGAGACCAGGCGTGGGAGCAGACCCCCCCCCCCAGTTGGAGGTCCCTTGTCCCCCTTTCACGCCCCGAAGAAGCAGAGGGCAGGCCGGCTGGCTTCCATTTTGTCACCTTTGCAGGATTTGTGCAAGACACCGTGCTTTCAGTCTGAGTTCGTGCAAGATTCCAAAATAAACTCACAAGCTAACTAACCTGGGTCGGCATTGAGTGTGTGAATCTAACCTTGCTGGTTGGCCAGCTTGTGTTTGGGAATGGCAACATCCGGCATCTTTGCTCCCGTCGGAGGGTGTCTAAAGATCCCCGATTCACACAAAGTGAGGACCTCGTGAGCCCAGCCTCCTCTCCCAACCAGCTTTCAGAGGGAACTGAGTTGCTTGTCCCGTAACCCAGTTTGGCTAACTGATCTCGTCCGTCTGTTTCCCCCCCTCCCCCCGAGTTTCCTTTGCTTATGGCAAGACTCGGAACCAGCGTGGCCTGTCCTCTATCCTGGTTTATACTGGCCTCCGGCTTCCTCTAATGGATGCGACGTGGCCATCTGTTCCTTTCCGACATTGACTAGCTTATGTGAGGTACATGCTGGCTTACGTCGGCTCGAGCCAGTGAGCTTGTGTTGATTCCCCTCCATGTCGGGTAATGGTTTCATTTTTGGAAACCCCGCGATTCCTTGAAAGGGATCCCACTTTGATCTGGAGCCGAACAAAAGAGGCCAGGCTGATATCGCTCAAGCTGGTTTATTTCGCACCCAGGTTCCCTTCCCTACCGAACAACCAATCCATGGCATTTTCCATGCTCAAAATCGTAGAGAACAATGGATTTTTTAAAATCAAAATAGATTGTGTGGTTGCTGCTAAAGGATTATAAAATAACAGTTGGGAGGCACCTTGGAGGTCTTCTAGTCCAGCCCGCTGCTCACGCAGGAAAGATGGGTGCTAGTTGGTCTCTTCGTGGGCATCCTTTCCGCCATCTCCGTCCTCTTCATCGCGGAACTCCAAGCCCCGATAAACCTGACTCAGATCTTCCCGCGACACGCAGACCCACCCGTTGGGCCGGACGTGGTAGAGATCCACATTGCCGCCGGAATAGGCGTCTCGGTGGGCAGCGTGAGCCACCGCTTGGCGAGCCAGCCAGAATGCCTCCGCCCGGGGTAGATCGTACCGATAGGTGCCATCCAGCACACTGTAGGCATAAGTCGATCCGGACCCCACAGCCAACACGTCCCCGGAGAAACGGGTCCCGTCGCTGTAGACGTAGTGCAAGCCGGGTCCGTGGTGATCCCAACCACAGAGCAAAGTGGCCACGCAGAGATCCTTGTGGGCGCATCCCCGCAGCATGAGAGCGAGCAGCTTGGCTGCCCCAGCCACGCTGAGTTGCCGCCCTTCCGAAAGGTGCCTCAGGCGGAGCGCAGAACGTAGGAGCCGCAACCAGATAGCACAGTCAGCCGACGTCCCCGACGTGGTTGCCAGAAGATGTTGGTGCAGCGTGATGACTTTGCGGGACGCCGGATCGCACACCAGACCCGCGCAGGAAGAGCGTGTGTCTGCTGCCACCACCACCCCGTGGCTGCAGCGGAAGGCTAGCGTGGTGGTGCCATGGGACAGCAGGAAGGGACAGGGGAACTCGGGCCCACCGGGCGACGGCTGAACCCAGGGAGGCGCCTGTGAAGGGTCCCTCGTGCTGACAATGTCTTGGAGAGCCATTTTGGAAAGAAAATAGAAAGAGAAGGGAGGAGAGCATTTAAAGGATGAGCCCCTTTGCTCGGATGCGGAGAGGAGGGCCCAGGTCAACTGGAGGAGGCAGAGGGGAGGGTGACGCGGAGGAGGTAAGGATTATATTTCTCGGGGACGCGGAGCAAGATTTGAGAGAAGAAACCGCATTAGGTTGCACGCCTCAGAATGCAGGTCTGGGCCCGTGTCAAGTGCTCAATTCTCTTTCTAAAGAGGACATTGAGATGTTTTCATCCAAAGGGGGTGGAATTTGATGCCACAGCCTATCACAGCTCCCATCTTCAAGTTTTCC
This sequence comes from Thamnophis elegans, assembly GCF_009769535.1. Lineage (NCBI taxonomy): Eukaryota > Metazoa > Chordata > Lepidosauria > Squamata > Natricidae > Thamnophis > Thamnophis elegans. The sequence continues at coordinate 13,193 of NW_022473755.1, read as the reverse complement.
TAAAGTGTGGTATGGTGTGTCTTCTGCTGGATTCGAATTCGGCGTGGGAAGAGAGGCAAAAAAATTCATCTCACAGTACGGTGTTCTGACTGAGACTTCCCGAGAGCATGAAGCAAACTCCTTGCCCCGACAAAAAACCCTTTTATTAATTGACTGTGAATTCTGCTCCTTCACATCTAGCAAAGTCTTTCAAAGGAGGATTTACAGTCACAGACCTTATCTGGCTTGGAGAGCTGACAGGGCAATATCTGCAAAACCTGGCAAGGAGTCTCGGAGACTCCCGAACCAATGAAGGGAACTAATGGTCTCCTGCAAACTCCACTCCCCTGTCGCTCCTCTTTTCTTTCCTCTGGGAGGGGCCATTCATCGTCCACCTGTGGCCTTACTTCCAAGTCGACCCCTGTTCTTTAGCCGTTCCCTTCGTCTGGCAACTCTGCGCATTGCCACACTGGGAACAGGCTCCAGCTGTTCTTCTGCCTCACTGATGTCTGACTCTGAAGGCAGCTGATAACTGGCAGACGGCTCTGGCTCCCTGTCTGCCTCCAACACAGAGCCCTCATCCGAGCCTTCCTCAGACTCCAGGACTGGTCCACGTTCCTCCTCCACCTCCTCACTGTCCGAATCTGCTGCCAGCTCCCCTGGCCGCTGGCAGCCGCAACAGATAGTCTTAGTAAGTAAGGCCCAGTACAGAGTCATCCACTTACAAACTGTTCATTTAGTCATCATCATCATCGTCGTCGTCATTTAATTACCCCATAATCTGGGCAACTGAATAGAATTAGCAGAGAATTTACTGGCTGCCTGCCTTTCCTGTTGCCAATCCAGAGTTTTGTTCAGCAGATATATTCTCATTGTGCCCAGAGAGAGAGAGAGAAATATCAGCCTCTACCTAGGATAGAACCCACAGCCTTCTGATTTGTGAGCTGAAAGCTCCGCCTCTAGGCCACTGCACCGCTCCACAAACAGTTCATTTAGTGACGGTGCGGAATTACGACGGCGCTGAAAAAAGGGACTTCAGACCATTTTGGGGGGGGGGGTTGACCCTAACATTTGGGATACACAAAACAGAAAAGACGAGGAAGTAATCTCTCTCTTGTTTCAAGGGTGACTTTGATTGGCACCCCCGGCTGAAGTCATGGGCTCCCTTTTGAGAGTGGAGCGGAGAAACAACTTGATTTTTACTCTTGGGGCTGCCGGAGATGCTGTTTGGAGGACAATCTCTCTTGAGCAAACCGACAGCTGCGTTTTGGTACCCAAGTCACCTTCGCTGCACGCGGCATTCAATGTGGTTCGAAATGCAAGGACAGGACAGGGCAACGGATGGGGAATGAGAACACTTTAATTCAGGTTTGACCTTCCCTGCGGCTGACACCCGCGTTCCCAGCCTAAAAATGGTTTGTCCTCTCTCCAAGGTTATTCCTGGCTTTGTCCCTTTCCTCGCCTGCCACCGAAACGACGCTATCTTAAACAGCTGTCAGTCTTTCCTAATCACGCGCGTCCTCTCCGGGGGGGACGCTGAATTGTCCCCATCCCACCTCACCCGTGTCTGTCCTTCCAGAGGTTTGGGAAACAGGAGTCTGACAAGTGCTGCGGGCGAGCAAGAAAAGAAGTGTGCGTGCCACAGACGGTGCGTCTCCCAGTAGCCGGAGACATCTGGGAGTCTTTACACACTTCATTGGCACTCCAAAATCCCGTGGCGATTCCCCCGAATTTATTCTAATTTACTTCTCGAGCAGTTTAACTCCAGGGCAAACCCTTTCAAGAACGGAGCATGTTTTTCGCTGCGATCTTGGGGAAAGTGGTGACGCTTATTCCAGATGTTGGAAATCGTGGTTGTTGGAAGAAGAATTTGGGGTTCCAACCCGTGCTCGGGGGTGGGGATGGGGTGCTGAGCCAGCAAGCATATCAAAAAACGAGATCCGGTGAGAAAAGGGAGAAAATATTCATTCCCGAAAGCAAACAGTTTGTCTTTAAGGGCAGGTGCAGAGAAAAATGGGGTACGGCGACAGATTTTCACGGCGGGGGAGAGCTTGGCTGAGGTGTGAAAGTGTGCCTACGGGATGATTGTAGGGTGACACTTCAGGAGTGTTTGCATGTGTGTGCATATAGGTGCTTGTTCTTGTGAGCATGCAGTTCTGCTGGGAAACCTAATGTAACAGACTGTGACCCGACAAAAACGCACCGACAAAACCGTGTTGCTAAAACCGCGATGTCATCAACGCGCCGACAACGGCGTGTCAACAACAGCGCATCAACAGAAGGGCGATTTACAACAGCGCGTCGGCAGAAGGGCGATTTAAGTTAAGGTAAGAGTTAGGGTTAGGGTTAGGGTTAGGGTTAGAGTTAGTTTTAGGGTTAGTTTTAGGGTTAGTTTTTGGGTTAGGGTTAGGGTTAGTTTTAGGGTTAGGGTTAGGGTTAGAGTTAGTTTTAGGATTAGTTTTAGGGTTAGGGTTAGGGTTAGGGTTAGGGTTAGGGTTAGGGTTAGTTTTAGGGTTAGGGTTAGGGTTAGGGTTAGCGTTAGGTTTAGGGTTAGTGTTAGGGTTAGTGTTAGGGTTAGTTTTAGGGTTAGGGTTAGGGTTAGGGTTAGGGTTAGAGTTAGTTTTAGGGTTAGGGTTAGGGTTAGGGTTAGGGTTAGGTTTAAGTTTACAGCACCCTTCTGTTGGCGCGCTGTTGTCGGCGAGATTCAGCACTCATTCGTCGGCGTGGTTCAGAACTCGCGGTTTTGTCACCACGGTTTAGTCAGGCACGTTTTTGTCAGGCGCGATTTTGTCGGTGAACCGTAACGGACTCTTATTTGTGTTTGCAGGCCTTGTCCTTTGATATGCGGATTAAGGGGTGGGGTTTGCGGACGTTTGAGTAAAAGATTTTCCTCCGTTTTGCTATGTTGACTTGACTAACTTAGTTTCATCTTCATCATCAGTTATCTAGTGGAGACGCTAATTCTCAGTCCGTTGTGGGGGGGATTCTATTAATTCTATTCTATTAAGGGAAGGTGGAAAACAGCACAAAGAATAAAATATATGTTGATATAAAACTTCAAAGAGAAAAAAATAAGGTTAGAGACGTAGAAGGGGGTTGTTTTAGTTCTTCCAGACCCACCTTGTGGGGGGAAAAAAGTTAGGCTCCAGAGACCCTCCGGGGGCCGGAGACAGGCCCGTTTTCAGACTTCCGATACTTCCAGTAGGCCCGTTTCTGTCCTCCGCAGGCTCTGGAGGCTTTCCCAGAGGGTGGAAGCAGCCTTCCGGGGGCTCCGGAAGCCCTCCATTTTGGGACCTCCGGGAGGCCCGTTTTTCATCGTCCCAGAGCCTCTGCACTTAACTGGCAGGACGAACAGGCCACATGGAGACCCCTTGGAGGGTGAGGCAGCCAGTTCTTGCAGTGACCAGTTCAGCCAAACCAATACGAACCAGCTGAATCTCACTCTTGGATACAGAGTCTCCTGCTTGAGCAGGGGGTTGGACTAGAAGACCTCCAAGGTCCCTTCCAACCCTGCCATTCTGTGATGCTTCTTTTTAATTTTTATTTATTTATTTATTTATTATTTATTATTTTATCAATTTCATATATACATTCACAATTATATGATCTCATAACTGTTATTAATAATATGTATTTATAACAATTTTTCCCTACAGTTGACAATATACTTGAAGATTGCTTTCTTACCATCCCATAGATCCATCTTATCTTACAACGGTCCTACTTCTTCTTCCCTCCCTCCCTCTTTCCTTCCCTCGTTTCTTCTCTCCTACTCCCCTTCCCTCCCTCCTTTCTTCCCTCCCTCCTTTCCCCTTCCCTCCTTCTCTCCTTCCCTCCTTCCTTTCTTCCCTCCTTTCTTTTTTCCTTCTCTCCTTCCTTTCCCCCTTCCTTTCCTCCTTCCTTCCCCCCTTCCTTCTCTCCTACATTCCCTCCTTCCTTCCCTCCTTTCTTCTCTCCTTCTCTCCTTCCTTCCCTCCTCATTCTGTGATGCTTTAAGAAGGACTACACCTGGACCGTATTCCTAAAGGGGAACCTTTAGGAATACGGTCGCTTAGTGGAGTTGGAGATGATTAATTCCTCCCTGTTCTGTGGGCCAAATGCCATTGGTTTCTTGATCATTTTTTAAGGAAGATTAAAGAGGAACACGGTGGCCAGGTAACAGGGGAATAAACAGGAACAAAAGGAGAGAACAAATAGCTATTTTCAGTCGCGAGACGAGAGATCACAAATCTTAAGAGACACCTTCCCACGGAGAATGTTCAGGACATCAGCATGGAAGCGAAACGATTAATACAGCACTAAAGCCTTCGACGGATATAAAATCGGAATTGAATTTCCTTTTTTTCTGCGGTGTTGCGGGGAGGTCCTCGGAGGGGGGTCCATCCAGGCAAGGACCAACCTGGCCTGATGTGGCTTCGCTTTGTTAAAAACAAAAAAAACGACGGTAAAAATAAACTGTACAAAAGCATGTAAATGCAGGTAGCAATACAAAACATCACAAACGGCCAAGGTTAAAAGAACGACCATCAACAGGAGAACAGTGGGCATAGATGGATACGTCCATCAGTAAGGCAGGCAGGGAGGCAGTCTCTCTCTGTCTCTCTGTGTCTGTCTGTCTGTCTCTGTGTTTGTGTGTGTCTGTCTCTGTCTGTCTGTCTCTGTCTGTGTCTGTCTCTGTGTCTGTCTGTCTGTTTCTATCTCTCTGTCTCTGTCTGTCTGTCTATCATCTATCTATCATCTATCTATCTATCTATCTATCTATCTATCTATCTATCTATCTATCTATCTATCATTATCTATCTATCTATCTATCATTATCTATCTATCTATCTATCTATCTATCTATCTATCTATCATTATCTATCTATCTATCTATCTATCTATCTATCTATCTATCATTATCTATCTATCTATCTATCTATCTATCATTATCTATCTATCTATCTATCTATCTATCTATCTATCTATCTATCATTATCTATCTATCATTATCTATCTATCTATCTATCTATCTATCAATCATTATCTATCATCTGTTATCTATTATGTATCTAATCTCTGTCTGTCTGTCTGTCTGTCTGTCTATCTATTATCCATGCATCATCTATTATCTATCTAATCTCTGTCATCGCCCAAGGTCACCCAGCTGGCTCGGTACCCAAGGCAAGACTAGAACTCATTTGCCTCCGGCTTCTTAACCAGTTAACCACAAGTGCTTTAACGACTACCCCAAACTGCCTCTTGTGTGTGAACGTTACAGGATCAATTTGCTCTTTGTAAATCTGTTTGCATTCCGTGCAATCATGAGGCAGGGAGTTTCTCGGGAGAACCTCTGTGCGTGGCACAGATGGCATCCTGCAAAAGTCAAAACTGACTCCTTTGAGGTTATTTACTTCTCTGACATGGAATACATTTGAAGTTCAACAATAAATTCCATGTTTCTTTTTTTTTCTCCCTTCCCAGCACATCAGCCCCAAAGCGGTCTGCCCTCCTCTTTTCTTCTCATAAAGCATCACTTGCTTTATTTCTTTATTTACTTATTTATTTACTTATTTATTATTAGTTATTTTATTATTTATTATCCAATCACACTTGGCTAATAAAAAATTCTATTCTATTCTATCATATTATTTTATTATTTTATTTTATTATTTTATTTTATTATTTTATTTTATTATTTTATTATTTATTATTTTATTTTATTTATTTTATTTTATTTTATTATTTTATTTTATTATTTTATTTTATTATTTTATTTTATTATTATTTTATTTTTTTATTTTATTTATTTTATTTTTTTATTTTATTTTATTTTATTTTATTTTTTATTTTATATTTTATTTTATTATTTTATTTTATTTTATTTTATTTATATTTTTTTTATTTTGGGGGCTGACCAACCAGCCTGGCAAGCTCATCCTTGCCCTCATCCAACATGGCGTTCCCCCTTGTTACCCCAAACAGCTAAATCCGGCGCCGAAGCTAAAATCCTTGTCCTCATCCAACATGGCGTCCCCCCATTGTTATCCAAAACAACTCAGTCCGGCGCAGTCGCGTTTTTCTGGCGACATGACGCGATCTCTTGCCCTCACCCAACATGGCGCCCGACGTCTATATAGCCCGGAGGCCGCAAGGGCTTTCCTGAGTCACGGTGAATTGCCCTCACTTAACATGGCGCTGGCCAGTCTGCTGGAGCCGCAATTCCTCTCGAATGGGCCCGGTTTTTTCGGGCCCCGCGGCGGGGCGAAGATGTCCGGGGACCTGGCGTTGGCCGCCCCTTACGCCGGGCTGACGGCGGGCGACGCCAAAATCGAGCTGGAACACGGTACCACCACCCTGGCTTTCAAGGTAGGCCGGCGGCGGGGGAGGCAAGGTAGACTTGAGAGGAGCTGGAGGCTCTACGGAGCTGGGGGGGGGGGACACCCAGAGCCCTGCAGGGCTGGGAAACCTTGCTAAAGGCTTCACAAAAGCTCCGAAATTGTGTTTTGTTTTGTTTTTAAAAAAATTCAATTGCTTTTGCACTAGTTTTACAGGTAGTCCTCGATTTACGACCACAATGGAGCCTCTGTCACTAAGTGAGGCAGGGGCCCGAGGGAGCTTTTGCCCTGTTTGACGACTTTCCTTGCCACGAGTAGTTGTGCGAATCGCCACAGTCCTTCAGTGAAAAACACCGTTGTTAAGTGAATCTGGCTCCTCCCCCCCCATTGACTTTGCTGTTTGGAAAGGACAGAGCGACGGTCGTAAGTATGAAGCAGTTTGCCCAGCAGGCGTCTGAATTTTGATCCTGCTGCAAAGGGCGTCTTAACTTAAAATGAATTGTTGCCCGTTGAGGACGGCCCAATCCATTTAGCAACGGTTCAAAGTTATGACAGCACTAAAAATGGGGCTTTACGGGCGTCGTTTTTCACACTTACGACCGTCGCAGCGTCCCCGTGATCCAAATCCAGACGCTTGAAAGCAAATTCAATATGCAAACAACACGATGTTTATCAAGCACTAAGAATTGTATTTAATAGAAAATCATTTAAAAAAAAATTCAGATGCTTGGCAACTGACTCCTCTATTTATGACGGTTGAAGTGTCCCAGGGTCATGACTCCTCCTTTTGCGACCTTCTGACCAGCGAACTCAATGGGGAAAAACACGGATTCACATCGTGGCTGCAGCGATCAAGTTACTTTTACCAACCTAACATTGGGGTACGGTATCATCGATAGGCTGATGGTACCCAACTTTTCATCTCTATCCCAAGTCAACCCAACAAACCCCTCAACGTGATGTCCCGATGCCTGGAGGTCGTGTGGATCTGGACGGGGACGAACAGGCTCAAGATCAATCCCTCCAAGACTGGTTTCCGTCATCCCGATTTGTGCATCTCGTTCCATCTTTGATGATAGGGGGAGAAACTTTACCGCCCCTCCTCAGAGAGGGTCCGCAATCTGGGACTCCTCCTGGATACGCGGCTTAGTTTAGACGAACCCCTGGCCGCCGTGACGGGGGGGGGTTTACCAGGTTCGCCTGGTACGTCAGTTGCGCCCCTTCCTGGATCGGGATGCTCTGCGCACAGTCACTCACGCCCTCGTCCTTTCTCGCCTGGACTACTGCAACGCTCTGGACATGGGGTTGCCCTTGAAGAGCACCCGGAGGCTTCAGATGGTCCAGAACGCAGCCGCGCGGGTTATCGTGGGGGTACCTAGGTGCTCCAATGTTACACCCCTTTTAGGCGGCCTGCACTGGTTGCCAGTTGTTTTCCCGGTGCGATTCAAGGTGTTAATTATGATCTTTATAAGCGCTCCATGGCTTAGGCCCTGCGAGACCACCTACTGCCACCGGTAGCCTCCCACCGTCCAGTGCGATCCCACAGAGTTGGCCTCCTCAGGGTGCCGTCAGCCAGACATTGTCGGCTAGCGACCCCCAGGGGGAGAGCCTTCTCTGTGGGAGTGCCGTCCCTCTGGAATGAGCTGCCCCGAGATCTTCGCATAATCCCCGACCTCCGGTCCTTCCGACGCGCCCTAAAAAGTTGGCTTTTCCAGCAAGCCGGCCTGGCTTGAACAGAATAAAATCCAGGATTAATTTAATTGTTAATTTTAACCTATTTTTTTTTAAAATTATTGTTAATATTAATTGGGTTTGTTTTGGGATACTTTAAATAAAAAACACATATTACAAAAGTTAAAAAGGAAATTATCCTTTTTAACTTTTGTAATATGTGGGGGTTTTTTATGTTGTACGCCGCCCTGAGTCCTTTGGGAGAAGGGCGGCAAACATTGCCCCAATTCCCTTCACAGTGGCAAGAGAGGCTGCAAAGCGGGATGAAGCTCTGCCTAACAGTCTCGCTCAGTGGTGGAAGTTGGGGGCTCAATTGTGGCCGTAAGTCGAGGTCTAATCGGAGAGTTGACACGCGGCTGATCTCCGATGGTCTCTCTTGCTTGATTTCTCCAGTTCCAGCACGGCGTGATTGTGGCGGCGGACTCAAGGTCCACGGCTGGTGTCTATGTCGCCTCGCAGACGGTCAAAAAAATCATCGAGATTAACCCTTACCTGCTGGGCACCATGGCTGGCGGGGCGGCGGACTGCAGCTTCTGGGAGCGGCTCCTCGCCCGGCAGTGTCGGATTTACGAACTCCGCAACAAGGAGAGGATCTCGGTGGCGGCTGCCTCCAAGCTCTTGGCCAATATGGTGTACCAGTATAAAGGCATGGGCCTGTCCATGGGCACCATGATCTGTGGCTGGGACAAGAGAGGACCAGGTGAGGGAAATGTAGCTATTTCTTTTGTAGATTAATGAGGGGGGGTGAAAAATTGAATTTCAACAATGGCAGAATCGGGCGGCGGCATAACAAAATGGATGAAAGTGTCGGCAGTCTGAATGCGCTGTGCATTTCCTTTCATTACGGGACTAGATGAGAACCCGGCGTTGCCCGGGTATTTATAGATGTCGGTGCCCACCATCTCTGCCCTTTCCCTTGCACTCCTCTTTCTCGCCATGTCTACGATCCTGGCACTTTGCCCCGAAGCGTTTGTCTGACAGGGAGCCATTGAGAGGGGCCTTTCTTCCCCCTACTCCCATGCCCATCATCCCTGCCCTCTTCCTTCCCCCTCCTGAATGGCCCAGGCTCTCCATTCCCATGACATCACAAAGAATTGCCGCTCTAGGACGCCGCACTAACTCTCCTTAACGGCCCAGGCTTTCCAGAGTTATGCTGGAACACACACAGACACACACACACAAACAAACACAGAGGACACTCCCCCAAGGAGTGTCTGACCCCCCTCCTCCCCAATATTTGTTTCCAGAGGGTAAGTCATGTCTACCAAGTTTGGTTGAAATTGCAGGAGGTGCTCCAGAGTTATGCTGGAACATGTATACATACAGGCTATCTATCTATCTATCTCTCTCTCTCTCTCTCTCTCTATCTATCTATCTATCTATCTATCTTACAGTATCTATCTACCTACCTATTTATCTACAGTATCTATCATCTATCTACCTACCTACCTACCCACCTACCTACCTAGCTATACCTATCTATACCTATCTACAGTATCTATCTATCATCTATCAATCTTCTATCTACCTATCTATCTACAGTATCTATCTACCTATCTATAGTATCTATCTATCTATATCTATCTATATCTATCATCTATCTACCTATCTACCTATCTATCTTACAGTATCTATCTATCTATCTATCTATCTATCTATCTACCTACCTACCTACCTACCTACCTACCTACCTACCTACCTACCTACCTACCTACCTACCTACCTATCTATCTATCTATCTATCTATCTATCTACCGTATCATCTACCTACCTACCTACCTATCTATACCTATCTATATCTATCTATCTATCTATCTATCTATCTATCTATCTATCTATCTATCTATCTATCTATCTATCTATCTATCTATCTATCTATCTACCGTATCATCTACCTACCTACCTACCTATCTATACCTATCTATATCTATCTATCTATCTATCTACCTACCTACCTACCTACCTACCTACCTACCTATCATCTACCTACCTACCTACCTACCTACCTACCTACCTACCTACCTACCTACCTACCTATCTATCTATCTATCTATCTATCTATCTATCTATCATCTATCTATCATCTATCTATCTATAGTATCTATCATCCATCTATCTATCTATCTATCTATCTATCTATCTATCTATCTATCTATCTATCTATCTATCTATCTATCTATCTATCTATCTATCTACCGTATCATCTACCTACCTACCTACCTACCTATCTATACCTATCTATATCTATCTATCTATCTATCTATCTATCTATCTATCTATCTATCTATCTATCTATCTATCTACCGTATCATCTACCTACCTACCTACCTATCTATACCTATCTATATCTATCTATCTATCTATCTATCTATCTATCTATCTATCTATCTATCTATCTATCTATCTTATCTATCTATCTTATCTATCTATCTATCTATCTATCTATCTAATCTATCTATCTATCTATCTATCTATCTATCTATCTATCTATCTATCTATCATCTATCTACCGTATCATCTACCTACCTACCTACCTATCTATACCTATCTATATCTATCTATCTATCTATCTATCTATCTATCTATCTATCTATCTATCTATCTATCTATCTACCTACCTACCTACCTACCTACCTACCTACCTACCTACCTACCTACATCTAGCTAGCTAGCTAGCTAGCTATCTATCTATCTATCATCTACCTATCTATCTACAGTATCTATCTATCTACCTACCTACCTACCTATACCTATCTACCTATACCTATCTATACCTATCTACAGTATCTATCTACCTATCTATCTACAGTACCTATCTATCTATCTATCATCTATCTATCTACCTATCTATCTACCTATCTATACCTATCTATACTTATCTACAGTATCTATCTATATCTATCTATCTATCATCTATCTATCATCTATCTATCATCTATCTATCTATAGTATCTATCATCCATCTATCTATCTTATCTATCTATCTATCTATCTATCTATCTATCTATCTATCTATCATCTACCTACCTACCTATCTATCAGTATCTTTATTGTCATTGTACTTAAATACAAGGAAATTGGTTTCCCTATCTATTATTGTCTTTTAACAACCCCGTAATCCCTTGCGGGGTGGAGTCTGAGCAACTGAATGGAGCTGAGGGTTTATTGACCGGATGCCCTTCCTGTCTCCAATGAGGAGTTTTGTTCAGCAGATATATTCTCATCGTGCCCAGAGAGAGAGAAATATCTGCCTCTATCTAGGATCGAACTCACCGCTTCCTGATTGGGAGGCAAGAGCTCCACCCCCAGGCCCCCACACCGCTCTATTATTGGCTTTGTATCCTTTTGTCAAAATATATAGATATATATAATTCAAGAGAGTGGGTGTGTTTAATCCCGCCTCCTCCTGTTTTCTTCCTCCCTGTGAGGTGGGTCGGGGTGAGGGGGAGAGAGAGAACAACTGGCCCAACTAGTTTTCATGCCTAAAGCAGGATTAGAAGTTAGCGTATTTTTCGGGCAAGTTTTCCTTGTACGGGTTGGCTAAAGTTAACTTTCTGTTTCTTTCCCATAAGTCTTGCCAGTTGTCCAACTCTATAATGTACACCAAAGTTCCTACTCCACGCTAACATGGGTTTCATCCACTTGCTCTTCCGCCCTTGTATAATCCAAGAGATATTGATATAATGTGATTCCGAGCCGAGGTGGCGCAGTGGTTAAATGCAGCACTGCAGGCTACTTCAGCTGACTGCAGTTCTGCTGTTCGGCAGTTCAAATCTCACCGGCTCAGGGTTGACTCAGCCTTCCATCCTTCCGAGGTGGGTGAAATGAGGACCCGGATTGTTGTTGGGGGCGATATGCTGACTCTGTAAACCGCTTAGAGAGGGCTGAAAGCGGTATATAAGTCTAACTGCTATTGCTATTGCTATTCACTTAACAGCCATGTAACTAAGTTAACTGCAGCAATTCACTTGAACAACTGTGGAAAGAAAACTCACTTAACAGAAGTTTTGGGCTCAGTTGAGGTTAGAATGGATGGGAAGGGAATGGGGGGAAAGGAGAAGAGTGGAGAATTGGAGAATTATTAGAGGAGAATTGGAGAATTAGAATAGAATTTGAGTAAGAATAGAATTTGAATAGAATTATTAGAATAGAATTGGAATGGAGGCGAATAGAGTAGAATTATTGGAATAGAGTTAGGAATGGGATGAAATGGAAGAATGGAATAGAGGAGAGGAGAATTTGAATTGAATTTGAGTAAGAATAGAATTATTAGAAGAGAAGAGAATTGGAATTGGAATAGAAGAGAATAGAATAGGGATGAAATGGAAGAATGGAATAGAGGAGAGGAGAATTGAAGAATTTGAAAGTAACAATAGAATTTGAATAGAATTATTAGAATGGAAGAGAATTGGAATGGAAGAGAATAGAAGAGAATTATTGGAATAGAATTAGGAATGGGATGAAATGGAAGAATAGAATAGAGGAGAGGAGAATTGAAGAATTTGAAAGTAACAATAGAATTTGAATAGAATTATTAGAATAGAAGAGAATTGGAATGGAAAAGAATAGAAGAGAATTATTGGAATAGAATTAGGAATGGGATGAAATGGAAGAATGGAATAGAGGAGAGGAGAATTGGAGAGTTTGAATAGAATTTGAGTAAGACTAGAATTTGAATAGAATTATTATTAGAATAAAGGGGAATTGGAATGGAAGAGAATAGAATTATTGGAATATAATTAGGAATGGGATGAAATGGAAGAATGGAATAGAGAGAATTGGAAGGGAATAGAATAATAGAATAGAATGGAATTAGAATAGAATTATTGGAATAGAATTAGAAGAGAATTAGGAATGCAATGGAAGAATGGAATAGGGGAGAGAATAATTGGAGAATTATTAGAGGAGAATTTGAATAGAAGAGAATTATTAGGAGAATAGAATTAGAAGGGAATTGGGAATGGAATAGAATAACAATTTCATTGTCACTTTGAATGCTCACTGATCAGCATACATTAACATGAAATTGAGTTGCCCCCAGCTCTCCAAGGGGGTCACCTTTTCCCATATAACAAGACAAAAATTCACTTTACAACTGTCTCGCTTAGCAAGACAAGTTTTGGCCCCCAATGGTGGCCGTAAGTCGAGGACTTGTCGGTCGTCGGG